>NC_026004.2:87197464-87497464 GCF_000442705.2 Elaeis guineensis | reverse complement strand
AGATAACTTTGTGTAGTTGTGAATGTCTTTAGAAATATCCTCTCTAACTATTGGACCAGAGGAGATCAATATCAAATTGGTTTGGTAATGATTTCTATCTTATCTTGATCACAATCTTAGATCTAATAGTTAGATCTAGGATTTCAGCATCGATGAGATCGATGTGTATTTTTATTTTCAGATCTAAAGTATATATTGTTCATATTATAGATCATAACTTAGTAGTCTAAGATTAGATCTTATGCATGTGATTAGATTAAATTATTTAATCTCTTATTTTTGCTGTATAAAAATTTTAAAATTGCATGCATAGCACTACTACATATTTCTTTCAATTGGTATCAGAGTATGGTTATTTTGATATGAATCATTATGACTTTAGATCTAATTTTTTGATATTAGATCTGATTATTTATGATTTAGATTAGATCTAAATAAGTTTATTTTCAGATTTGATTATCATCTGTTTAGATTAGATGTTATGAGTAGCAAAGTACTCGGATTGGGTAATCACTAGGCCGTCCGATCATAGGAGCAAGTAGAATTTCATGACTCTCTATTTTCATTCAATAGGGTGCTCTTCATGACGTATAGGGGTGCCACTGTGAGGTCCTATGAAGAAGAAAGCGAAAGGAGAAAACTTACTTTCTTGTAAAATCTTAGATCTTGAAACCCTAGATGTTGTTGTATGTAATGCAAGTTGCAAAGAAACTAGTTACATCTAATCTTGATTAATCAAAATTATTTTGATTTAAAATCATAAAAATTTAAATTTGATCTTAAAGATTTTTTGATTTAATGTAAAATATTTACATAAGAAATTATTTTGAAACCTTAATCATGTTGATGCAAAACTTAATTGAGAATTAAGTGTTGGATTAATTAAATCTAGAATTATGATTTAGGATCCAATGACATTGCATAAAATACGGAGCATGAGTTAGCTCAAATCAAATCTTTCTCTTTAATTGGGTTAGACCTAAGATTAGAATCAAAGAATTAATTGACCATATAAAAAAATGATTAAATCTAACTAAATATTGAATTAGATTAATCAAGATTTTTTTAATACAATAGTTGTAGATAGTCAAGTCTATATCTTTGATCAGATCAAATGGATCTTGATTGTGGCTCAGTGGTAAAATTCTAATCATTAGGTTGGTCAAATCAAAAGTAATTAACCAATTGGTGTCTAAGATAAGTTTGACATTTCGACCAATGGTTTTTAATTAAAAGTGGCTTACCTAGCCATTTCGATGGTGTCTAAGGCAAGCTTAGCAGACCATCCCACCGATCCCACTTACCTAGCCAATTTGGTGAATTAGATTTTGATTAGATTACTAAGTGATTCGAGTTAGCCCATGCCATTAAGGTTGATCAGTGTGACTAATCTAGGTGTCAGTTCAATCAGCATGACCTAATCCGATTCAGTGACTTGATGAAGTCAGTGGAAGGATTGTGGTCTACTGATTGAACTCTTCTTCTCTCTTATCTAAATTGATTAAATTTTCTAAATTATTATGTCTCTAAAATGAGTTGGTTATGGTGATAACTAGATCATAGTCTCCTATTAAGGTGAATGGTAATGGATCTATTATTTCTGATTGACATTGCAAGCGCCATCCGTCTGGTGTTCACTCTGAATAAGAGAATTATCACTCTTCATATGATGACTCTTTGAACTATCTGATGATGGTTGGGTTGATCGAGCCATCCTTGGACCTGATCACTCATTAGGTAGAATCATTGAGTAGGTTCATATTAATGGTTTGACCTAATTAGAACTTTCAGTGGAGGTCCATCACCTACTGAAATAAAATATGAGACTAAATTAATTACTAAAAGTTGTTTGGAGAAATAATTGATTAAGAACCTATCCATAGGTGTATATGGTTGATCGAGCCATCCTCGGACCTATATGTAGTCTGTGTGAATTTTAATACCTACTAAAGAATTAAGGTAATTCCTCGAATTAGAGGTAGAGGCTTTCAATTCGTATAAAATAGTGGGACAACCTTTAGACTAAAGTCTATATCTTTAGGATTAATAAATTCATATACTAATTAGGTTTTAATTTTTTCTTATGTGTGCAGATATGGCCTCAAATTTTTCACTCCGATCACTATTAAATAGTGAGAAACTAATTGGATCGAATTTCGATAATTAATATCGAAAGCTAAAGATTGTTCTGGAGTACGAGTAGATCTTATATGTGATTATCGATCTGGTACCTGAGGAGCCTACTCCCAATGTCCGAGGTGTGATCTAAGATGTTTATTTGAAGTGACTCAGTGACCGCATCACGGTTCATTGCATTATGTGGGCCTCCATGAATGACGAGTTCAGCTGTAAATTTGAAGAGGCTCAGCCAGAGAAAATACTCCAAGTGTTGAAAGAATTCTTTAGCATTCCTGATGACGTTGAGCGGCATAAGACTAGTTGTACTATTTTCAATGCTCAGATGAGAGAGAGTGCATCTATTACAGATCATGTATTGTACATGATTGAATAGATTAAAAAACTAAGCAAACTCAACTTCTCCTTGCATGAACAGCTGGGGAAGGATGCGATCCTGAACTCACTGCCCAAGTCTTACCTATCATTCCTTAGTCATTTTAGAATGACGAAGCTTGTAGTCAACTACCACGGTCTATTGGAGTTGTTACAGACTTTTGAGAAAGATCACTAGCTCCACAAGGAGATGGTGAATTTAGTAGAAGGATCTTCAGGTGGTCATCGTCCCTTTAAAAAAGAGAAAAAGAAGAAGAATAAGAAGATGTCAGATGCTGAGAGTCAGTCCTAGAAATCTAAGTTCAAGGCTGATCAAAGTTAGGCAGAGTATTTTTTTTGCAAGAAGCAGGATTGCTGGAAGAGAAATTATCCTCAGTATAAGGCTTCTCTTGATCTGAATAGGGCAAAGAGGAAGAAGCAATCGGTTGCTGGATAAGGTATCTATGTGATAACATCTTGTAACTGCTCTCTTTTTGATACAATAATCTGGATATTGGATACCAGTAGCCTTATTCATATTTGCAATTCATTGTAAGGTCTTTAGGTCAATAGGAGATTTGGAGATGGTGAGAGATTTCTGAACGTTGAGATGGAAGATCAATTTCAATTCTAGCTTTAAAAATTATCAAGCTTGTATTCGAGTCTCGTTACATTGTTCTTGATGAGTATCATTACTATCCTAGTTTTCTTTTGAATATTATTTCTGTAGGCCTTTTGGTCAAATCTAATTATGAAATATCAATAAAAAAAATTTTGTGATATCATTTTGAATGGTGTTACAATTTTATGTGGACAGTTGAACAATGATATTTATGTTGTAATAGGCTTAATGTAATGTATATTTCTAATAAACGTCCTAGAATAGATGATATCATGGATGCCTACCTTTGGTATTGTAGGCTAGATCATATCAACAAGAATAAGATGAACATGTTAGCTCAAGAAGAGATTCTTGATAAAAATGATTATGAATCATTACCTACCTGTGAGTCTTGTTTGCTTGGAAAGATGACCAAGTCACCTTTTATTGAAAAAGATGAACGAGCCTATGATATGCTGGGTCTGATACATACTGATGTATGTGGATCCATGAGCACATGTGTCAGAGGATGGTATAGCTATTTTATTACGTTCACAGATGATCTATCTAGGTATGGGTACATCTACTTGATGAAATACAAGTCTGAATCATTTGAAATGTTCAAACAGTTCCGTAATAAAGTAGAGAAATAAACTAAAAAAAATATTAAAACTCTTCGGTCCGATCGAGGAGGTGAATATCTTTTCAGTTAATTTCTGACATATCTAGGAGAGAATGGGATTCTCTCACAATGAACCCCTCTAGGAACATCACAGTATAATGGTATCTCGAAAAGGAGGAATTGAATCTTGTTGGACATGGTTCGATCCATGATGGAGTTTGCAACTCTACTAATCTCTTTGTGAAGATATACACTTGAAACAGCCTGTCTTGTGCTCAATAGTGTATCGAGCAAGCTAGTTAGTAAGACATCATATGAGATATAATTAGGGCGTAGGCCAAACCTCTCTTATTTTAGGGTTTGGGGGTGTCCGACTTATGTTAAATGATTACAAACTCACAAGCTCAATCCTAGGTCTGATAAATATAATTTTATAGGGTACCTCAAGAAAATGAGGAGATATTACTTTTACCTACCTGCCAAGCAAAAGGTGTTTGTCAGTAATAAGATACTTTTTGAAAAAAGAAATTTTTTAGTGAAGGAATAAGTGCCTTAAAAATTGAGCTTGACGAAGTTCGATAGATAGAAGAACCAACATCAATGTTTGAATCTGAATCAGATTTGATAAGATCAAATTTGGAGTCCAATACACAAACATCCTTAAGGCGATCTAGTAAAGTTCCATGTCAGTCGGACAGATACCTAGGTTTTTTGATCCGAGATGGAGATCCTGTTGAATTTGATGAGAATGATGAGGATTCGATCACCTATATGGATGCGATGCAGAGATCCAACTCTAATAAATAGCTTGAAGCCATAAAATCCAAAATGAAGTACATGATGGTCAATGATGTATCGGCATTAGTTGATCCACCTGATGGGGTTAAACCCATAGGGTGTACGTGGGTCTTCAAAAGAAAGAGGAGCACAGACGGACAGATGGAGACCTATAAAGCCCGTTTGGTTATCAAGAATTATCGTCAGTGTTATGGTATTGATTATGATGAGATATTTTCTCCTATGACAATACTCAAATCCATTTAGATCATGCTTGCGATAACAGCATACCTGGACTATAAAGTCTGACAAATGGATGTGAAGACAGCTTTCCTAAATGGAGAACTGAACGAAGAGATGTATATGATACAACCTGAAAGGTTCACATCTACAAATGAGTCCAAAGTGTGCAAGCTTCAGAGATCCATTTATGGATTGAAGCAAGCATCTCGGAGTTGGAATATACATTTTGATAAGGTAATCAGAATGTATGGCTTCGTTAGGAATGGAGAAGAATCCTGTATATATAAGTGGGTTAATAGTTCAATAATTATATTTCTTGTATTGTATGTGGATGACATTCTCTTAATCGAAAATGATGTCTCTACATTACAGAGAATAAAAATATGGCTGTCGTCATAATTCTCTATGAATGATCTGGAAGAAGCAGCCTACATCCTAGGAATGAAGATCTATAGGGATTGATCTAAGAGGCTGCTTGAGCTTTTCCAATTCACGTACATAGATACCGTGTTGAAATGGTTCAACATGGAGAATTTCAAGAAAGGCTATCTTTTGATAGGTCATGAAATTTCTCTTTCGAAAGAAGATTGTCCGACAACTCCTCAAGAGAGAATGCATATGAGTAGAGCTCCATATACTTTGATAGTGGATTCTATTATGTACGTCATGACATGTATGAGATTAGACATGGCATACTCACTAGGGGTAGTGAGTAGATACCAGTCTGATCCAAGAGAGAACCACTGGAAGGTCGTAAAGATCATTCTTAAGTATTTGAGAAATACTAAGGACCAGTGGCTTGTGTATGATGAAACTGACTTGAAACTAGTGGGGTTTACCAACTCCAACTTTCAGTCAGACCATGATGATAGCAAGAGTGTGTTAGATTATATTTTTATCCTGAATGGTGGAGCGATCCGCTCAAAAAATTTCAAGCAGCATATTGTGACTGACTTTGTTTATGAAGCGAAGTATATCGCAGCATCCGATGCTGCGAAGAAAGCTGTATGGTTACGAAAGTTCATCGATGAGTTCGGAGTGGCACCCTCCATTGATGGCCCCATCTTGTTATATTGTGCCAATACTAGAGCCATTGCTCAAGCCAAGAAGTCGAGGTCCCATCAATGCACCAAATATATTCTGCGCCGCTTTCATCTTATCCGAAAGATCGTGAATCGAGGTAATATCGATCTTCAAAAGATCGATAGAAAGGAGAACCTAACCGACCCATTTACTAAAGCTCTCAAAATCAAAAAATTCAATGACCACAAGTCGAAGATAGGTATTCGACACTGTACCAATTGGCTTTAGTCCAAGTGAAAGTTATTGAGAAATATGTCCCAAAGTCAATCATCAGCCTGTCAATGATTGTGCTCATCTTATAAATTATATATAATTTTTTATTAATAAAAATTAATTGATATTTTTATTACAAATTTTACATCTTTAAACTTCTGTGTTGTAATGAAGTCTTTAGGAATAGAATTAATCGATAAAAGAGAATTTATCGTTAAGTCCTTAAAAATATCCACGACTAAATGATATGCTATTAATAGGATAATAGCAATATCGAGTATAGGTCGTTGCGCATCATATAAGTTAGTTGTCCTCTTAACCAAAGAGTATGAAGACACTGTTATGGCATGCAGATGGAATATAGGAGTATATTTGCATCAAACATGACCATTTGCCGAGCACTCTGCAGTCAAGAGTAGCTCATAAAGGGTATGGGTATAAGTATCCCTCAGACCTAAAACCACCACGATAACTTGTAAGCAACTCACTGTACTTTAGTAGCAGACCATCTCAATTTCTAACTCAGTGACGGAAGGATACTAGGTGTAGTCAAGTACTTATCAAGCCGGTGTATGAGTCAAGATGGAATTGACCCCTCTAAATTAGTAAGAGATATGCATTAGTGTATTTCAATTTAGTAAAACTTTAGCCAGGATAATCGATGAGATGGATTTGAAAGGTTGAAATATAATATGATCGAATTAGGATTGACGTTAAATCCTAGGTCACCTTGAGCATTAGGGTCAAAAGGATGAATTATACGGTAACCATATACCAGTAGGTTCCAGAATGTTGCTTTGCAATACTTCGACCTATTCGGTCATCGGGTCATCATTGCTAAATGGTAATATCGATTGGTATAGAAAGTTGTTCCTATGCTACCAGCTTAGGTTCGAACCTATGGGATCACACGCATTAGAAGATTTGGTTAGATCTGATGGCTGAAGGGTTTGGAAAGAGTCACAATTAGATTGTGACTCTGGTGAGAAGTCCCATTAGGATTGAAACTCTAGAGGAGAGTCTTACTAAGATTAGGACTCTACTACTAATGAAGAATTAATTAGTAATTAGATTACTAATTAACTCAATTTGATTGAGTAAAGAACTTTGGATCAAGTCTAATTGAATTAGATTCAGTTCGACTCAGATTGGGTTTAATATGATCAATCCTGATTATAAAAAAAAAATTGATCCTGATTCGATCAGAATTTGGACTCAGCTAATTCCTAATTGGATTAGTAATTTGATGAGATATTTAGATTTTTAATTGAATTAAATTCATTTCTATCAGTGGATTCAATCCAAATTTGACTTAAATTAGAATCAGATTAGAAATGAAAAGTTCTTGTCAATTTGGACTCTATCCTTATCTCCTTGCGCCACACTTGGACTCATGCCCACATCTCCACACCAAATTGGATCTGGCTCGACCTTTTTGGCATCAAAGTAGTTGACCCAATAAGGGTGGGCTGCAATAATTGATGAGTCATAATCTTATCTCCTGCCTAGTTCGAATGCGATCCGAATTAGAGATAAGATATAAATTAGGAAAAAAAAATTTTATACATAGAAGATTGTTGGTACCTTTATGATTTCTTTCCTATTTTTCTTGGAGAATCTTTTGGCATGAGAGACTCCAGAATCCTTCTCCACACCATAGTATTTTTTTTTAATTTTTTGGGATGCCAAAAGTGGTTTTGGCATGGACTCTTGGCGCCCTTCCCTTGGTGAAACCCTAATTTCTAGTCTATAAAAAGGGTGGTCCTCCTCTTTGACGTCATGCTTCTCTTCTCTCTTGCTGGTATTTTCATTTTCAGAGCCTCTCCTCCTCTTCCTCTCTTCCTCCTCAGATCTCTTCTTACTTTGGAGTGTCCAAGTTGCTTGAAAAAGAAGGAAGAGATCAGTTGTCAAAGTTGCTTGCAGGCTAGCACCTCCAAGCCCCAGATCTGCATCAGTCTTCACATGAATTTTTTGTAGAGGTCAGATGACTTTGTGTGGCTATGATGTGAATTGATTAAATCAAGATTGAATTTGATTCAGTGTTCGAACCTAGGTCTATAAGTTAATCTGATCGATTCTAATTAACCAATTTATTGTCTAAGGCAAGAATTAGATGGTAATTCTTTAATGGGTTTCATTGTCTGACCTGATCAATTCATTGGTGTCTAAGAAAAGCAATGGGAGGACCCCTACTTATCTTTACTTATCTGATCATTTTAAGAGATTATATTTTGTATTAGGTTACTTGTTGACTCGAGTTCATCCATACCGATTAGGTTGGTTAGGCATGAGATGATGTGCTGACCTAAACCATATTAGTCATCTATATCAGTTGTATGTGACTATTAGAAGAGATTTAAATCTAAATCTTCTCACTAAATATTAAGTCTATTGGTCTTCTACCATTGTAGAAATGCGGGTGCCTTTTCGATGTTGATCGTTCTCAACTAGTGATTTGATTACATCGAAAAGGTACAACCACTCTATGGACATTAGATGTCCTAGGATAAAGATGGGGTTGGGTCCAATAACTGTTAGGTGAGGGATCCAATGACAGCTTTATACTCATTAGTGAGTGGTGGATCAGATTTAACTAAAAAATATGCCAATAACTATTAGGTGAGGCTACAGGACTTAAAGATCAAGTTGCTACAATATACTTGGAGAAGCATCTGGATAAAGAGTTATCTATGCATTGATATATATGTCATCAATAACTGTTAGTTAAGATGCCATACATCGATGGAACCGCAGCATCCATTAGAATCACTTATTACATTAGGATTTTTATTTCTCCATCTGAGAAGTATGAGAGACTCAAAAAATTAATGAGAGCCTTTTATTTATTTTTAAAGTTCTTAGAATAATTTTTTTATAAATACAATCATCTAATTAAATCTTTACTCTCTGTGGTTAATTTTATCAGCTTCCAACCTTTTAGATTGAATCCTAGATATCAACCACTTAACCGAAACTAATTACATATTCTGACTCAGAAACTTAAGAATAGTTCTTAGCTTTTAGAAATTAAGCCATGTTCTTGACCAGATTAACCCAATATCATCAGCTTGTCTAAGCCATAGTCAACGAGCTATACTTGACAAATGGTTGGATATTGATAATTAGGTTAGGTGCTATAAATTGAAGTCTATAATTAATGAACTCCAATATGTGCATAAGGATATCCAGACTGCCAACAACATGCTGATTCATCTGCAATAATTGTAAAATGATCAGAGTCGTACAACGCATGAGATGCATGATGGGCAATTTATCCATGATTACTATTTGATAATGATCAAAGATATTGAAGAGATTGAAAAGCTCGACGTGACCACACACAAAGAATTATTAGTGGATTTGATCGTGCAATCCCTGATTCATATGGCTATTTTGTGAAACTATTTTATGAATAAATAATATAGTACCTTAATTGAATTGATCAATATATTGGTAACTAAAAGGATCTTGAAAAGTTTAGAAGTACATACCTGAAGAGCCTAAAGAAATATAGACACACTTTTGGAAGATATGTCGAGTTGCTCAAATTTGATCTTACGGTTGCCTCTTCTTCCAGTTGAGTATTAGACTCTAGTGCATATTACGCATTTTAATATAGGGTCTAAGAAAAGGAAGAGGGCTGAGAGAAGGTGAAGTGACTCTTTTGAGTTAGTAATGGGGCAAAAGTTACACTACGGTCGTGGAAACCTAACCTCGAAGATTACTGTTTTGAATTTAATTCTCTAACATTTGCATGGTGATGCATATGTAAACTTATTTGAGCAAATAGTGAATGCCATTGGATCTAAGAGATCTAAAAATCAAATAAACCTGAAGTATATAGGTGATTTTTTAGGCTAGATCATATAGGAGAAGAAATGATTTATCGATTGAAGAAATATGAGCCTTTGGGCTCCTTGACTATTGAGTCATATCTAGTCTGTGAATCATCTCTTTGAGAATTAATGATCATGCTGTCCTTTGTAGGATAAAAAATAAAACTACTGAGATACTTATCCTAGTACACATTTGATGTGTATAGCCCATTTGATGAGCCACATGAAAAAGGTTATCTCTACTTCATTATCTTTCCAATAATTGGTTATGGTATAGGTATGTATATAAGATACAAATCTAAAGTCTTTGAAAGGTTCAAAAAATTCAGATATGAAGTAGAAAAGTAAATTGAAAAAATCTTAAAGGTACTTCAATTAGATCGAGGACACAATATCGAATAAAAAATTTTATGATTATCTTAAGAAAATGATATAGTTTTATAATGAAATCCTTCTAGTACATCTCAGCTCAATGGGATATCTGTAAGGAGGAATGGCACTATATGAGATATGGTTTAGTCCATTATGAACTTTATTGATTTAACCTTTATTTTTTTAGGGACAAGCTTTAATTTTTGAAATTTAAATTAGGTTCTCTCTAAGTTGGTTCTACTACACTGTATGAGATATGGTATGGTGGACAAGTTAAAGGATAGATCTTGAGAGCTCAATTATGGGATATCCTAAAAGATTTGGGATGCCACTTACTCTTCCTAGTGGTTCACAATATGATTATAATCAATCATGCTGTTTTCTTAGAAACAGTAGGAGGATAAACTCAAAAAGAGAGTCTCTAAAGAACAACGAGTCATAGGACCTACACAATCTGTTTATGATGAGTCAGTATATATAGTACTTCCTCCACCTCGTAGATCTAATAGTATCTCCCATCTTTCTGAAAGGAACTTGGTATTCTTATAGAGGATTAAAAGAAAATATTTCTTAATGGAGATTGAGAATATAGAGATATCTCGAAACCTATAATGAGGCGATGTTGGACATCAATCTCGAGAAATAGATGTGTGGATAGTCTTGCTGAATGAATATCTTTGGAAGGTATCTATATGCAGTGGTTTATGAATTTCACTTCCAGTGATAAAGATCACACTGCAAAATTTATTTATGGATTTAAGCAAAAATCTTGGAGTCAGATTAAGTTGTTTTAATGATGTAATCAAATTATTTGATTTCATCAAAAATAAAGAGGAATCATGTGTTTACATGAAGGTCAATAGGAGGGTCTCATACTGACATCAGTTATGATGTAGTTGCATATAGAATTTTCATCAAAGACCTAGTGCAAGCATCCTATATTCTGAGAATAAAGGTTTATAGAGATAGCTCTTAAAGGATATTTGGTTTTTCACAGACAAGTACATGGAAGAGATGCTGAAAGAGTTCAGCATAGAAACC
Source organism: Elaeis guineensis (assembly GCF_000442705.2). Classification (NCBI taxonomy): domain Eukaryota; kingdom Viridiplantae; phylum Streptophyta; class Magnoliopsida; order Arecales; family Arecaceae; genus Elaeis; species Elaeis guineensis. Next base: position 87,486,186 of record NC_026004.2, on the reverse strand, counting down.
TCTAAGAAGATTTCGTTATCCTCTTGGGCATAGGTGTATGCCATGCTATGTACTTAATTTCGTATATTTTGATGTGAGAGTCCGAGCAAATATTTATTGAATCCAAACTGAGGGTACTAGATTACTGTGAAAACGTCCCTAAATATTTAAGAAGCACTAAAGATTTATTTTTGATCTTTAAAGAAGGATTAGAGTTAAGAGTGCGAAGATACATTGATGGTAGAATATCTACATCAGTATGTATTCTTAAGTTATGTTGGATCAGTATGTTGGAAGGGTTCCAAGCACCTAATCAAAGGAAGCTGAGTATGCTATAAATGTGTAGGATACATTTTTGTTCTTGTGATAGTTATGGAACTCGATGTCATGACATTGAATGTCATGGCACTGTACTGCAAAGATAATGGCCCATAATCCTTACTAAAGAGTCAAGGTTTCACTAGAAGTTCAAGTACATAGAACAAGGATATACGCGATTGTCTGAAGTAAAAATATATAAAGGTACAGAGAGTAGACTCCACATAAAATATGGTAGGTCCAAGTCACTTAGCCAGTTAAAGACCAAAGCCTGTCTTCAGAAGATGGGGCTTAGGTATATAGTAGATTGACTTTAGTGCAAGTGAAAGTTTGTTAGATGTATGTCCTAGAAATCAATCTTGACTGATGCATACATTTCTCTAGAGCATATTTTTTATGCTAATTAGATAATTTTTACTAATCATGTTATATGTGTCCATGATTTGTCCTAAAAATTAATAGAGATAATTTTGTATATTCTCAAAGTGTTGAGAATTTGAGATATATATCATTAGTGGTTAATTTCAAAATACTCTCGATCGAAGGATCATCACGGAGGATAGTGATCAATCCATTTAAAATCAGTGCACGGATCATCTTCTTTCTGAACAGATGGGTCTCGAGTTTACAGTGTGGAGACACTGGAGTGAGAGTATGGGTGGTTGTTAGAGAACAGCTTACACTGAGCATGATCAATATGAGAAATCATTTGGATGTCTACTCATTCATCAGTGATTTTCTCGATGCTGCAGTGATATGACTGGTCTTTTGATCTACGGTGTGTTGGCTATTCGCAGTGAGACTACTTAGTTTGACTGCATGTTTCTTTGGTCCCTAGCCATTCAGGTCCTTACTGTATATGTGTTGGAGTACGATCCCGGCTCCTCCCACGGACCTTGGGTGCAGCGGAACCAGCAACGAACAAATCTGGAGACTTCTGGACTCGATTGAAGGCCCTTGACAAAATCAGCCTGGTTGCTGTCTTTTTCATTAGCCTTTCGTTCCAGATAAAGAACGCCTCTAAGATCACCTCTAAAAAATCTAAGATCTGGTATCCAACTAGATCAAGCCTGGATCGAGGCCTTTCAATTCATAGATCTTGAATCGGGGTATTCTAGATAGGGAAGAAGGTAGATAGAACCAGACCTTACAGATCTGTCCTGCTGCAGCCTTTCCTGTAGATTTGTTGATGGAGATCTCACCCGCACCTCAAACGACCTCAGATCAACCCCAGATCTGAGAGAAACTTGTACCAACCTCTTTGCAAGAGATTTCAAGTCCTATACCTAATGTTTGGATGGCTGTAAGAGAGAGAGAGGAGAGAGAGTTGGCGGCACAAAGGGGGAAGGGGCTAGCGCCTCCCCTTGCTTTTCCTGTCTTTTTGGAACCTGGCGGCAAGAAACCCTAGGGTTTCTTGCTCTTGGGGCATGGAGAATAGCTAGAGAGAGAGACAGAAGAGAGAGAGACTTGGGAGAAAGAGTTTAGTATTCTCTTGGCTTAATCAAACCTATACAGTACATGTATATATAAACACAAGGTCAAGTGACCCAAACCCAAAACTCTCTTGACCAACTCTATGGGAGATTAGGTTAACCCAAGCCCATGTACACCCATGACTCGGCCTAATCTCACCTATCCTGGGCTCAGACCTGGCCCATAAAGAGTTGGTCTCTTGAGGCCCACATAACCTAGACCTCAAGAATCCGAAAGGCCCACAGCCTTTCAATCTAGGGCCCAACTAGCCCTAGAGCCTCCATGAAGCCCTCATGAATGATGGACCTTGGCCTTAGCCTTAGTCCCCTGGGCCTTGGACACACCACCTGGATCACAACAATCTCCACCTTGGTATCCCAAGGCCTCAACCAGCTCCACTCTGTCCATCCATCGAATCAGCTCAACACATCTCTGAAAGCTATCCCGTGGAAGTACCTTCGTAAGTGCATCAGCTGGGTTCTCCTTCGTGTGTACCTTTACCAGCTCCACCTCGCCATCCTCCACAAGCTCCCTGATCCGATGATATCGAATATCGATGTGCTTTATCCTTGCATGATAGACTGAGTTTTGTGCTAGTAGAAGTGCACTCTAGCTGTCACAGTGCACTCTAATGGCCTCCTGAGTAAGGCCCATCTCCGTCAACAAACCCTTCAGCCAAATTGCCTCCTTAGCTGCTTCTGTCAACCCGATGTATTCTGCCTCTGTAGTGGATAGGGCCGTGATAGGCTGCAGACTCGATCTCCAAGAAATAGGACCTCCATACAGGCTAAAGATGAAGCCTGTCGTAGACCTCCGGATATCCACATCTCCATCGAAGTCTGCATCTACATAACCGCCAATCAGCCCTTGGGCCTCCCTGGACATGTCAGAGCATACCACTGCACCTCCTCACTGTCCGTAGCAGATGCCAACTCCAACTGAACCCGTCAGGTATCTAAATATCCACTTCAGAGCTCTTCAGTGCTCCCTGCCAGGCTGCACCATGAACATGCTAACTTGACTCACTGCAAGAGCAATGTCTGGCCTACAACAGACCATCGCATACATCAAGCTCCCAACTCCTGAAGCATAAGGGACCATCTCCATCTCCTGAGCCTCCACCTCAGTCTGTGGCGCCATGGTCTTCGAGAGTCTGAAGTGACCGACAAGTGGCAGCTCCGCCGGCTTTGCTCCCTTCATCCCGAACCTCTCTAAGACCTTCTGTATGTAGCCCCCCTGAGACAGATGCAGCACCCTCCGAGCTCGGTCTCTGAAAATCTCCATGCCTAGGATCTTCCTTGCAGGGCCCAAATCCTTCATCTCAAACTCTCGAGATAAGGATGCCTTCAGATCCTGCACAACCTTCCTACTCTTGCATGCTATAAGCATGTCATCTACATACAAGAGTAGGAACACCCTAGAACCATCCTCAAGAGACTGAACATAAACACAGGGATCAAACTCGCACCTGGAAAGTCCAATGCTGCGCACATAGGAGTCGAACCGCTTGTACCATTGCCTCGACGATTGCTTCAGCCCGTACAGCGACTTCTATAATAAACAAACCTTTCCCTCTGATCCTGGATCTCTAAAATCGGGTGGCTGCTCCATGTAAATCCTCTCCTCCAAATGCCTATGGAGGAACGCCGTCTTGATATCCATCTGCTCCAGCTCTAAATCCTGAGCTGCTACAATACTCAGCAACACTCTGATGGAAGTATGTCTGACGACGGGAGAGAAGACCTCGCTGAAGTCGATGCCTTCCTTTTGGGAGTATCCCTTGGCCACTAACCTCGCCTTGAATCTGATACCTCCCTGCTCTGAAGGCCCTTCCTTGCGACTGTAGACCCATTTGCAGTCAATGAGCCTCTTCCCCTGTGGCAACTGCACCAATCGCCACGTCTGGTTCTGGAGGAGAGACTGCATCTTCTCGGACATCGCCAGGACCCATCGCTCTCTGTCCTGGCTCTCAATAGCCTCCTGATACGTATATGGGTCTTCATTCACTATCACCAGGGCATATGACAGCGTCTCCTCGAAGCCATATCGGTTCGATTGCCTGATGGTCCTCTTGGGCTTGTGTAGGGCAGCACCGATATCAATCCTCGATCCAGCTCGCTCTTGCTGGACCTCTCCACCTCGATCATCCATCCATGTCCTCTCCACCTGTGAAGACACCTTAGGTAGGTGCTCCATCTAAATGTCATGTCCTCCCGTAGTACCTGCAAGAGGCAAAATCAAAGAGGTAAGCTATCCAGCAGCACCCTGCTGGACCTCCTCCTACTCCTGCTGCTCCTCCATGCCGCTCACCTCCGTAGGACTGACTCCTCATCAAAAGTCACATTCCAACTAATGATGACCTTCTTTTCCAAGGGATCCCATAGCTTGTATCGCTTAACTCCTCACAGATAGCCTAGAAATACCGTCTTGCATGATCTGGCGTCTAGCTTGCACCACTCACTAGCTCTAATGTGCACATAGGCCGTGCACCCAAATACCCGTAGATGGCCCAGCCCAATTGTCCTCCCAGACCACACCTCCTCTGGAAGCTTGCCATCCAACCTGGTGTGAGGTGACCGATTGACCAAGTAACCCGCTGCGTCTACTGTGTCAACCCAGAACGCCTTTGGAAGCCCTGCCTGCAGCCTCATGTATCGTGCCTTTTTCAGAAGTGTTCTGTTCATCCTCTCGGCCACCCCATTCTGCTGTGGAGTCCTTTTAACTGAGAAGTGTCTCCTGATCCCACACTCCTCACAATAGTCCTGAAACTCTCTGCTGGTGTACTCTCCGCCATTGTCTGACTTCAGACACTTCATGCTCCTCCCCTGCTCCTTCTCCACCTCAGCTCTCCAGATCTTGAACTTGGTGAAGATCAAAGACTCTCTCTCATGAAGTAAATCCAGAGTTTTCTTGAGAAATCATCAATCAGGGTCATGAAGTATCTGGCCCCATTCCTAGCTGAAACTGGGGCTGGTCCCCACACATCCGTGTGTACTAACTCCAGAGGGGCTACACTGCGGGTTGTACTGATGTTGAACTGAACTCTCCTCTGCTTTCCCATCTGGCAGGGCTCACAGATCTCTCCTGTAGCACCATCCTCAAGATCATAGATGAGTCCTCTCCTACTCAACTCCCTCAACCCCTTGTCACCCATGTGGCCTAGGCGGTAGTGCCATATCCTGTAAGCCCCCTGCTGGTCCTATGCTGCAGCCGCTGCATTAGACTCTCCGGTCACCACAGATCCCTCCATGCGATAGAGATTATTGTCCAACCTCCTGCCTCTCACCACTATCATAGCTCCATTGGAGATGTTTAATACTCCACTTCTAGCCCTACTGCTGAAGCTGTAGCCACTACGCTCCAAGTAGCCTAGTGACACCAGATTCTTTTCCAGCTCCGGGATGTGCTTTATATTTGTCAATGTCCTCACAATTCCATCAAACATCCTCACCCTGACTGTCCCTATCCCAGCCACCTTGCAAGGATGATTGTCACCTAGAGTCACTGATCCCTCATCTGTCTTGGTGTATGTCGCAAACCAAGACCTGTGTGGTGTGTAGTGATGTGAGCACGCAGAGTCTAGTGTTCACTCCTCTGTGTAATGCCTGTGACCATCTGATACCACAAGTAGATCATCCTCCACCTGCTACCCAGCAACTGCATTCACTGATTCTGAGCCACTTCTTTCTTCCTTCTTGCTCTCCCATAGTGGACATTCTCACTTGAAGTGCCCGAACTCGTTGCACTTGAAGCATTTCATCTCTTTCTTTGCCTTCCTGGACTTGGACCGCCCCCTGGACTTGCTTCTGCCTCTGCCTCTACCTGTCCTCTCCCCTACTGCCAAACCCTTCTGGGGAGCCCGATCTCTGGTCAACTTTTTTCTTTGCTCATTAGACCTCAGCACCGAGACCATGTCCTCATATTTCAGAGTCTCCTTGCCGTAGAGCAGTGTAGTCACCAAAGAGTCATATGATCCTGGCAGCGAACACAAAAGCAACACGGACTTGTCCTCCTCATCCAGCTTCACCCCAATATTCATCAACTCCGTGCACAACTGGTCGAACCTCTGAATGTGGCCAATCACATCAGATCCCTCCTGCATCCGAAGACTGTACAACCTCTTCTTCAGCATTAGCTTGTTGCACATATTCTTCCCCATATATATGGTGTGCAACTTTGACCAAAGGCCCTTCGGGGTCTTTTCTTCCAGCACCGAATACAATGCCGCATCCGTCAAACATTCTCTGATCATCGAACATGCTTTCTTCTCCAACGATACCCACTGTCTATCTATCATTCCCTCAGACTTCTCATCCAAAGCCTGATCCAGATCTGCTTGCACCAGAAGATCCTCCATCCGAATTTTTCACATGAAAAAATTTTTCTTGCCATCAAACTTCTCGACATCGACCTTCATATTACTGCCCATGACTGGATCCAAGCCAAACAAGCAATATAAAATCAAGAAGTGTAGAATATACCTTGATGGTACCTTGCTGAAAATTTTCAGCACTTGGGATCTTCAACTTCTTGCACTTGGAATCGCTTCCTCACCACCGTGGCTCTAATACCAACTATTGGAGCATGATGCCAGCTCCTCTCATGGACCTTGAGTGCAGCAGAACCAGCAACGAACAAATCTGGAGACTTCTGGACTCGATTGAAGGCCCTTGACGAAATCAGCCTGGTTGCTGTCTTCTTCGTCAGCCTTTCGTTCCAGAGGAAGAACGCCTCTAAGATCACCTCTAAAAAATCCAAGATCTGGTACACAACTAGATCAGGCCTGGACCGAGGTATTCCAATTTATAGTTCTCAAATTGGGATATTCTAGATAGGGAAGAAGGTAGATAGAACCAGACCTTGCAGATCTGTCCTGCTGCAGCCTTTCCTGTAGATCTGTTGATGGAGATCTCACCCGTGCCTCAAACGACCTCAGATCAACTCCAGATTTGAGATGAACTTGTACCAACCTCTTCGCAAGATATTTCAGGTCCTGGACCTGATGTTTGGGTGGCTGCAAGAGAGGGAGAGGAGAGAGAGTTGGCAGCACAAAGGGGGAAGGGGCTAGCGCCTCCCCTTGCTTTTCCTGTCTTTTTGGGACCTGGCGGCAAGAAACCCTAGGGTTTCTTACTCCTGGGGCATGGAGAATAGCTGGAGAGAGAGGGAGAAGAGAGAGAGAGACTTGGGAGAAAGAGTTTAGTATTCCCTTGGCTTAATCAAACCTATACAGTACATGTATATATAAATACAGGGTCAAGTGACCCAAACCCAAAACTCCCTTGACCAACTCTATGGGAGATTAGGTTAACCCAAGCCCATGTACACCCATGACTCGACCTAATCTCATCTATCCTGGGCCCAGACCTGGCCCATAAAGAGTTGGTCCCTTGAGGCCCACATAACCTAGACCTCAAGAACCCAAAAGGCCCACAGCCTTTCAACCTAGGGCCCAACTAGCCCTAGAGCCTCCATGAAGCCCTCATGAATGATGGACCTTGGCCTTAGCTTTGGTCCCCTGGGCCTTGGGCACACCACCTGGATCACAACAATCTCTACCTTGGTGTCCCAAGGCCTCAACCAGCTCCACTCTGTCCATCAGCCGAATAAGCTCAACACATCTCTGAAAGCTGTCCCGTGGAAGTACCTTCGCAAGTGCATCAGCTGGGTTCTCCTTGGTGTGTACCTTTACCAGCTCCACCTCACCATCCTCCACAAGCTCCCTGATCCGATGATATCGAATGTCAATGTGCTTTGTCTTTGCATGATAGACTGAGTTCTGTGCTAGTAGAAGTACACTCTGGCTGTCACAGTGCACTCTAATGGCCTCCTGAGTAAAGCCCATCTCCGTCAACAAACCCTTCAGTCAAATTGCCTCCTTAGCTGCTTCTGTCAGCCCGATGTATTCCACCTCTATAGTGGATAGGGCCATGATAGGCTGCAGACTGGATCTCCAAGAAATAGGACCTCCATACAGGCTAAAGATGAAGCCTGTCGTAGACCTCCGGGTATCCACATCTCCATCGTAGGCTGCATCTACATAACCGCCAATCAGCCCCTGAGCCTCTCTGGACATGTTAGAGTATACCACTGCACCTCCTCGCTGTCCGTAGCAGATGCCAACTCCAACTGAACTCACCAGGTATCTGAATATCCACTTCAGAGCTCTCCAGAGCTCCCTGCCAGGCTGCGCCATGAACCTGCTAACCTACCTTACTACATGAGCGATGTCTGGCCTACAACAGACCATCGCATACATCAAGCTCCCAACTCCTGAAGCATAAGGGACTGTCTCCATCTCCTGAGCCTCCACCTCAGTCTATGGCGCCATGATCTTCGAGAGTCTAAAGTGACCGACAAGTGGCAGCTCCGCCGGCTTTGCTCCCTTCATCCTGAACCTCTCTAAGACCTTCTGTATGTAGCCCCCTGAGATAGATGCAGCACCCTCCGGGCTCGGTCTCTGAAAATCTCCATGCCTAGGATCTTCCTTGCAGGGCCCAAATCCTTCATCTCAAACTTTCGAGATAAGGATGCCTTTAGATCCTACACAATCTTCCTACTCTTGCATGCTATAAGCATGTCATCTACATACAAGAGTAGGAACACCCTAGAACCATCCTCAAGAGACTGAACATGAACACAGGGATCAAACTTGCACCTGAAAAGTCCAATACTGCGCACATAGGAGTCGAACTGCTTGTACCATTGCCTCGACGACTGCTTCAGTCCGTACAGCGACTTCTGCAACAAACAAACCTTTCCCTCTGATCCTGAATCTCTGAAATTGGGTGGCTGCTTCATGTAAATCCACTCCTCCAAATGCCCATGGAGGAATGCCGTCTTGACATCCATCTGCTTTAGCTCTAAATCTTGAGCTGCTACAATACTCAGCAACACTCTGATGGAAGTATGTCTGACGATGGGAGAGAAGACCTCGCTGAAGTCGATGCCTTCCTTTTGGGAGTATCCCTTGGCCACTAACCTCGCCTTGAATCTGATACCTCCCTGCTCTGAAGGCCCTTCCTTGTGACTGTAGACCCATTTGCAGCCAATGAGCCTCTTCTCCTATGGCAACTGCACCAATCGCCACGTGTGGTTCTGGTGGAGAGACTGCATCTCCTCGAACATCGTCTGGACCCACCGCACTCTGTCCTGGCTCTCAATAGCCTCCTGATACGTATATGAGTCTCCATTCGCTATCACCAGGGCATATGATAGCATCTCCTCAAAGCCATATCGGTCCGATTACCTGATGGTCCTCTTAGGCTTGTGTAGGGCAACACCGATATCAGTCCTTGATCCAGCTCGCTCCTGCTGGACCTCTCCACCTCGATCATCCATCCGTGTCCTCTCCATCTGTGGAGACACCTTAGGTAGGTGCTCCACCTGAATGTTATATCCTCCCGTAGTACCTGCAAGAGGCAAAATCAAAGAGGTAAGCTATCCAGCAGCGCCCTGTTGGACCTCCTCCTGCTCCTGCTGCTCCTCCATGCCTGCTCGCCTCCATAGGACTGACTCCTCATCAAAAGTCACATTCCGACTAATGATGATCTTCTTTTCCAAGGGATCCCATAGCCTGTATCCCTTAACTCCTCGCGGATAGCCTAGAAACACTGTCTTACGTGATCTGGCGTCTAGCTTGCTCCGCTCACCAGCTCCAATGTACACAAAGGTCGTGCACCCAAATACCCGTAGATGGCCCAACCCAACTGTCCTCCCAAACCACACCTCCTCTGGAAGCCTGCCATCCAACCTGGTGTGAGGTGATCGATTGACCAAGTAACCTGCTGCGTCTACTGTGTCAATCCAGAATGCCTTGGAAGCCCTGCCTGCAGCCTCATGTATCGTGCCTTTTCCAGAAGTATTCTGTTCATCCTCTCGGCCACCCCATTCTGCTGTGGAGTCCCCTTAACTGAGAAGTGTCTCCTGATCCCACACTCCTCACAATAGTCCTGGAACTCTCTGCTGGTGTACTCCACGCCATTGTCTGACCTCAGACACTTCACGCTCCTCCCCTGCTCCTTCTCCACCTCAGCTCTCTAGATCTTGAACTTGGTGAAGACATCAGACTTCTCTCTCATGAAGTAAATCCAGAGTTTTCTTGAGAAATCATCAATCAGGGTCATGAAGTATCTGGCCCCATTCCTAGCTGAAATTGGGGTTGGTCCCCACACATCTGTGTGTACTAACTCCAGAGGGGCTGCACTGCGGATTGTACTGATGTTGAACTGAACTCTCCTCTGCTTTCTCATCTGGCAAGGCTCACAGATATTCCCTATAGCACCATCCTCCAGATCAGAGATGAGTCCTCTCCTGCTCAACTCCCTCAGCCCCTTGTCACCCATGTGGCCTAGGCGGTAGTGCCACATCCTGTAAGCCCCCTGCTGGTCCTGTGCTGCAGCTGCTGCATCAGACTCTCCAGTCACCACAGATTCCTCCACGTGATAGAGATTATTGTCCAACCTCTTGCCTCTCATCACCACCATAGCTCCATTGGAGATGTTTAATACTCCGCTTCTAGCCCTACTGCTGAAGCTGTATCCACTACGCTCCAAGTAGCCTAGTGACACCAGATTCTTTTCCAGCTCCGAGATGTGCTTTACATTTGTCAATGTCCTCACAATCCCATCAAACATTCTTACCTTGACTGTCCCTATCCTAGCCACCTTGCAAGGATGATTGTCACCTAGAGTCACTGATCCCTCATCTGTCTTGATGTATGTCGCAAACCAAGACCTGTGTGGTGTGTAGTGATGTGAGCACGCAGAGTCTAGTGTCCACTCCTCTGTGTAATGCCTGTGACCATCTGATACCACAAGTAGATCATCCTCCACCTGCTGCCCAGCAACTGCACTCATTGATTCTGAGCCACTTCTTTCTCCCTTCTTGCTCTTCCATAGTGGACATTCTCGCTTGAAGTGCCCGAACTAATTGCACTTGAAATATTTCATCTCTTTCTTTCCCTTTCTGGACTTGGACCGCCCCCTGGACTTGCTTCTGCCTCTGCCTCTACCTGTCCTCTCCCCTACTGCCAAACCCTCCTGGGGAGCCCGATCTCTAGTCAATTTTTTTCTTTGCTCATTAGACCTCAGCACCGAGACCATGTCCTCATATTCCAGAGTCTCCTTGCCGTAGAGCAGTGTAGTCACCAAAGAGTCATATGATCCAAGCAGCGAACACAAAAGCAACAGGGACTTGTCCTCCTCATCTAGCTTCACCCCGATATTCATCAACTCCATGCATAACTGGTCGAACCTCTGAATGTGGCCAATCACATCAGATCCCTCCTACATCCGAAAACTGTACAACCTCTTCTTCAGCATTAGCTTGTTGCACATATTCTTCCCCATATACATGGTGTGCAATCTAGCATATGACTGATGACGAGTTCTCCATGACCTCCGTCTAGTCGGAACTCACGATAGAAAAATTATATCATACGATAACTGCACATAGAGATTCATCTTTTCTATTCTACTGGATTGCCACTTCGTACTGTTAGGTATCACTGGTGGATAATGAGAACTTATTAGAATCATTTTCGGATCAACAATCCTTATTGGGGTGAGTTGCAATCGTTCCAGTCCATCGAAAGGAGTTTTGATGATACTATGTTGGAGATCACGGTATGTCTCGCTATTAGATAGAATAAAATCTGAGGGGTTACACATAAAAGGAGCATGATCTGATCAATATTTTAAAATATATTTAAATTATTAATCAGATTGATAGTTTGAAATTTGAAAATTGCTAATTTATAAGTGTTACAATTTTGGCAGCTGCTAATTGTTAGGAAAAAGACTTAATTTTAAATATTATAATTTAATTAAGACTGATTAAATTATAGGTCAAATTTTAATTAATTTAAATTAAAATTAAATTAATCAAGTTTGATTTAATTTAATGCTAATTGGGTTCAATTATTCAATTCAGATTTGGATTACAATCCTGATTGGATCAGATTTGACGGCTTTTCAAATTTGATTCAGACTCGATTTGAATCTGATTGAGATCAAATAAGAATCAGATTGAACCTAACTCTTAGAGCTCACTCTTATTGGGCTTCTCTCTCTAGATCTCATGCAGAAAGAGGGAGGGTGTGCGTAGAGATGCACCCCCTTTGCTTCCAATAGTTGGTGCCCCACCCCATCTAGGATTCTCTCTCTTCCTGATTTATTTTTTATTTGAATTTGATTCAAAATAGGATCAAATTCTTATTAGATATAGGCATGAAAATTATTTTTTTGTGTGGCAAAAAATTAACAGAAGGGATGCGCTCTCGTGTGCATGAAAGAAAAGGGGGCGCCAACCTCCTCTATGTGTCATCCTTCCTTCTATTATTTTCTCTTTCTATTTGAATTTGATTCAAAATAAGAAAGGGATAATGTCTAAAAAGGAAGGGTGTTGAACCAGATTTTTGTGTGACAAAAATCAAGAGAGAAGGGTGGGCATGCACTAATAAAAAAAGGGAAAGTTTTTTCTTGCCGAATAACTTCTTCTCAATGCCACTTTTCTTTCTTCCTTCACCTCCACGCCCAAAAATCAGAGTAGATCAGATCTAAGGGAGAAAAATAAAGAGAGAAGAATAGAAGAAGAAAGATTCTTCTTCTCTTTTTGGTAGTCTGGTTCAGATCCCATCAGATCTGTGCAAAAGGGTTCGCATAGTGTTCATCTTATTCGAGTTCTAGAAGAGAATTCAGATCCAAAGCTGAGGAGCGAGACCTGCAAGGTGCTAACATATCGATGGTCTTGATGTTCTGATTAGACATCTTCATATAGATACCAGCAGAGGTCGGATGCTTGTGCGGCTACAACTCGAACCCTGGATATCCGCGAGATCCGAAGGTATGGAGAACAGATTTTTGATTTTTCTTCTGATATAATTTATTTTTATTTTTAGATTTCAGATCAAAGTCACATGTTTGTGTCAAGTTCTAGCATGTGATTTATAGATGAGATCTGATGTGTTATTAAATTAAAAGATTTAATTTAATTTACTTCTACTGTATAAAAATTTTAAACTGTACGCATGAAACCACCATGTTTTCTAGCAATGATCTCAGGATGATGCAGCTTGATGTGACTCAATGTGACTGCATGACAGCCTCACTTAACCTCTAGTAGTTTGGTTGATGTCAATATCCAGGTCGGCCATTAGTCAGGGCAAGATGAAAGAGATTGGAAGCAGTTCGAGATGAGTACACTGCATGCCAGTAGTTCCGAGCTCGTTAAGTAAGGTAGGAAAGTCAGATCGACATATGACCGACTTGAAGTATAAGGCATCGTTGGCAGTTGAAGGATCCGATCTCTAGAACAGGACTGTCATGATAGGCAAGTACGTCGATTTCTCATCGAAGCCACTGAAGAAACAGGTCGATCGTTGGTCGATGTAGTCTTCAACTCAAACAATATCGTCACGACTAGATGATATTGAGATTGTACTTTTGCTGACCTCAATTTTCAAATGAGATCGACCTCCTGGTGAGACTGGCTTTTTGGAGACCACAGTCTTCTAATAAGGTCGGCTTTTACCGAGGTAGGCCTCCGATTGAAGTCGGTTGGGTGAGATCGGTTAAATGATGATGACCTACCCCAACAGTATCATCATGAGGTGTCTAGACATCCACAGTATTGGCATTGAAGAAGGAGATCACCTTGTTCGACCTCTATCTCCTTAGTGTTGGGCTATTAGTCTAGGCTACATGGGCATAGGCCTTACTCATAGACAATCCAGAACCACCAACTATCAATCCACCCATAATAGTTTTGATGACTCTGGCTATAGGTCAGTGATCAAGCAGCAAGTTAGGAGTAGGCTGCCCATGACTAGAGTCATCTCTAGCCTACAAGTGACTTTCATAGACACCGAGCAAGCACCACTTGATGAGAGCTTCAAGCTCATTCTTTAGTTGGTGGCAGTCCTTGGTATCACATTCGTAGTCACGATAGAATTGGTGGTATTTGTTTGTATCTCTACAAGCATTTAGCTTCATTTATCTCAGCCACTTGACATATTCTAATTCTTGATCTCCATCAAGATTTACCCTTGGAAGGTGTTGAGAGGTGTATATACCTCAAACTTCTAAGAAGGGCTCTGAGATTCGTGGTATTTTCCTCTATTTCTCTTGGGCTTCTTGCAGGACTCATCCAAATTGTCCCCAGCCCTTTATCTTTCTCCTTCTTGATAGCCTTCTCCCTGTGCCACTCTGCCATGGCCTCATCAACATTGTTATACTTGTTTGCTCGGGCTAGGAGCTCAACTTAGTCCTTGGAAAACCTCTTCTTATGGGAGAAGAGAAAGTTACTGAAGGAAAAATTTTGTCCGATCAAATCGGATGCTAGGAAGAAGGAAGAGATTTTTAATTTAAAAATTTTCATAACTTTTATGAAAGTTACCTCGATGTGCAACAGAAAAATGATCGATGTTGATTGATTCCTGAAGATCATTGCTTCGCGAGATTCGGATGTCCAAACTCTCTACTTCACTTGCATGCCAAGCAACGTAAGAGAAAGGGATGAAGAACACTTTAGGAGGGAAAAAGAGGAGAGCCTTGAGATCTGATCTCGAAGCTAGGATGAAGCCTACACACCATCACATCAAGAGGAGGGAGGACATCCAAGGGAGAACATGCCCAAAGAGAGGACGCTTAAGGGGAGGACGGCTTGATGGATTGCTTGATCAATTGCTAGATTGATTTCTCTTTCTCCAAACCCCTCCTTAAATAGATAAGAGGTCCTAGATCAAATCAAATACCTTCATGGATTAGGAATAGGACTCTCTAAATTTGATTCAAATCTAAAGTTTCTAAACCATGAGGATTCCTAAAGAAAGTAGGAGAGGCGCCAACTGGCACCTTTATCTATGCTGCACGCCGAAGGGGACCCCTCCTCCATTTTGGTTGGCCAAAAGGTGAGAGAATTTTAGAAAAATATGGCAAAGTGTACCACATCAAGTCTGGTTCAGATTTGGGTTCAATTCAAATCCAATTCAAATCTGATTTGAACCAAATTTGAAAAGACTGCTAATCCTAATCTATTTAGGATTTAGGTCCAAGTTCAACTTAGATAATTAACTCAATTTAGCCTTAATGAAATTAAGTCCAATTAAATTAGATCTAATCTAAAATATCTAGGATTTGAATTTAATCTCTCATATTTTTTTGGAACATAGATTCAATCAAATTCATCTCCGAAATCAAACCTGCACCTCATGGCAATGCTAGCTAGACATAGTCAGTGTTTAATTTCATATGATCCAAAATTTAATTTTCAATTAAATAAATTTTTATGTTCAATCAAGTCTTATACTTCTAAATTAAATATATAGATATTAGCTCAATTCTTTTCTACGTTGTTTGATTTTATGCGTGACTCTATAGGTTCGAGCACTAAGCCGATAGTATAGGAACCCCTTCCTATACTAATTGAAGTGACCATCTAGCAATGATATCTGACATCCAGATAGATCGAATATTTATAAAGCAACATTCAAGAATCTCGACATATGGTTACATTGTAATTCATCCCTTCGACCTTAATGCTCAGGACGACCTAAGGTTAAACTATCAACCCTGGATTAGTTATTCACATTGTATTTCAATCTTTTTCAAATTCTATGATAGATCACACAGATTACTCTGATCAAGATTTTACTGGATTAAGATACAGTGATGTATTAACTCCTGTAATTTGGAGGGGTCAATCCTATCTTAACTCACACATCGACTTTACAAGTATTTGACTGTACCCAGTAGCTTTTCGTCATTGTATTAGAAATACATGTAGTCCAGCTCCAAAGCACAGTGAGTTGCTTATAAGTCACCATAGTGATATCAGGTTAGAAGGACACTCATGTCCATATCGTTCGTGAGCTGCTCTTGAAAATAGAGTACTCTGTAGGTGAGTTACTATTTGGCGATGATGTACTCCTATATTTCATCTGTATGCCATACCACTATCTTCATACTCCTTAATAAAGAGGACAACCAACCTATATGACACACAATGATCTATACTCGATAAATGTTATTGTCTTTGTAAATAATGTATCAATCAATCATGAATAAGTTTTAAGAACTATTCGATAAATCTTCCTTTATCGGTTATATTATAGTTCTAAGAACTTCATCATAACATAAGAGTTCAAAGAAAAATGCACTTTTATGATGAACTTGCCAAAATAATTTTTATTCATTAATATTCATATATAAATTACAAAGAGCACAATCATCTACAGATAGATAATTGATTTTAGGACATATTTTTCAACAACTCTCATTTAGACTAAAGCCAATCAGGACTGTATCTAATATCCATCTTCTATTTATGGTCATCGAACTCTTTGATCTCGAGAGCTTTAGTGAAAGGGTTGGCTAGATTTTTTTTTCATCAATCTTCAGTAGCTTGACGTCACCTCAATCGACGATCTCACAGATAAAGTGATACTGATGCAGAATATGTTTGATTCTCTGATAGGACTTGGGTTTCTTGGCTTAAGTGATGGCACCAATGCTGACACAATATAGTAGAACTAGACCTTCATCTGAGGGAACCACTTCAAGTTTACAAATAAACTTTCTCAACCAAACAGCTTTCTTTGCAGCATCATATGCGGCAATGTATTCGACTTTGCATACTAGTTCAACTACTGTATGCTGCTTGAAACTCTTTCAGCAGATCGCTCCATCGTATAAAGTAAAAATATAGTCAAACACACTCTTGCTATCATTATGATCTGACTGAAAATTGAAATCAGTATATTTCACAAGTTTAAAGTCAGTATCTCCATAGATTAACCATTGATCCTTAATATTTCTTAAATACTTAAAAATTATCTTTATAATTTTTTAATGATTTTCATCCAGATTAGACTGATACCTACTCACTACCCTTAGTGAGTAGGCCACATTTAACCTCGTATATATCATAGCATACATGATAGATTTCACTGTCGAGGCATATGGGATTCTACTCATATGCTCTCTCTCTTGAGGAGTTATCAAATAGTCTTTTTTAAAAAAAATAATTTTTAGCCTATCAATAGATAGTCCTTCTTAAAATTTTTTATGTTGAACTATTTCAGCATGGTATCAATATATGTGGGTTAGGACAATCCAAGCAACCTTTTAGATCTATCTCTATAGATTTTCATCCCTAGAATATAAGATGATTTTCTCAAATCTTTTATGGAGAACTATGATGATAGCCACATCTTTACACTTTGTAAAGTAGAAATTTTATTTCCTATTAATAGTATATCATCTACATACAATACAAGGAATATGATCATAGAACCATTAGCCCATTTGTAGATGCGGGACTTCTCTTCGTTCTTAATGAAGCCAAAGCCATACGTTTTGATCATCTTATCAAAACGTATGTTCCAACTCCGAGAAGCTTGCTTCAATCCATAAATGAACCTGTTTAGCTTGTACACTTTAGATTTGCTTGTGGATGTAAACCTTTTAGGTTGTATTATATACACCTCTTTTTCCAACTCTCCATTAAAAAAAGTGATTTTGACATCCATTTGTCAGATTTCATAATTTAGGTGTGCCGCTATAACAAGCATAATCTGAATGGACTTGAGCATTGCTATAGGAAAGAATATCTCATCATAGTCAATACCATAACATTGATGATATTTTTTGGCAACTAGATGAGCTTTATAGGTTTCTACCTTCCTGTCCACTCCTTTTTTTCTTTTGAAGACATATTTAGACCCTATGGATTTAATCCCTTCGAATGGATCAACAAGTGTCCATACACTGTTGATTTCCATGGATTCCATTTCAGATTTCATGATATTTAACCATTTCTCAGAATTGGGCCTTTGTATGGCATCCATATAGATAATTAGATTCTCATCGTTCTCATCTAGTTCAACAGGATCATCATTCTAGATTAAGAGACTATAGTATATGTCCGGTTGATATAGTACTCTATCATATCTCCTTAATGGCACCTCTATAACAGGCTCCAGATTTGATTTTTCAATCAAATCTGGTTCTGTGTTTCTACTCAAATGTGTCTATTTTTCTACCTCACAAACTTCATCAAGTTCGATCTTAATGGCATTAGTTTCTTTTTTAAGGAACTCTCTTTCTGAAAAGATTGCTATATTACTAACGAACACCTTTTGTTCTTAAGTGAGGTAGAATAGTATTCTTTTGTTTTCTTTGGGTACCCTACAAACAAGCACTTATTAGACCTAGGTCCAAGCTTATCTATCTTTGAATATTTGACATAAGCCGGACACCTCCAAATTTTAAGATGTGAGAGTACTGACTTATGCCTCGTCTATATCTCATATGAAGTTTTATTGACAGACTTGTTTGGAACTTTGTTCAGTATATAACAAGCAGTTTCTAGAGCATACTTCTAGAAAGAGATTGGCAGGATTGCAAAGCCTATCATCGATCGAATCATGTCTAATAGTATTTAATTTTTTCTTTCTGACATTCCATTATGTTGTGGTGTATCCAAAAGAGTCTATTGAGAGAGAATTTCATTCTCCTCTAGATATGTTAGAAATTCACTGATAAAGTATTCTTCTCTTCGATCTGATTAAAGAGTTTTAATACTCTTCTCATTTTATTTTTCTACTTCACTATGGAATCATTTGAATATTTCAAATGATTCAAATTTATATGTCATAAGGTAGACATACCAATATCTTGATAGGTCGTCAGTGAAAGTAATGAAGTAGTTGAATTTATTCTTGGCACTTATGCTTATGGGTCCACATATATCGCTATGTACTAGACTTAGAACATCAATGGCTCACTCATCTTTTTCTTTAAAAGATGAGTTTGTCATCTTACTAAGAAGATATGATTCACAGGTCTGTAACGATTTACAATCGTTAATTTCGAAGATTTTCTCTTGAGTTAACCTATCCATTCTGTTCTTATTCACATGACCTAGTTGACAATGCTAAAGATAAGCATTGCTGACATTATCTATTTAAGGATATTTATTAGATGTGTATATTATATGAACAGACTATGATAGAAGGTATATACCATGTTTTAATTATCCTTGCAAAATTATAGTACCATTCAAAATGATACCATAAAATTTATCCTTTATTAAAAAGCTGAAACCAATTTTGGCCAAAAGGTTGGCCTACAGAGATAACATTCATTAAAAAAGAAGGATAATAATGACAATCATCTAACATGATAATCCTAGACTCAAAAATAAATTTAATAATTTTTAGAGCTAGAACTGGAATAAGGCTTCCATCTCAAATGTTCAGGAACCATTCACTGTCTCTAAATTTTTTACTAACCTGAAGTCTCTGCAATGAATTCTAAATATTAATTGGACTTTCAATATTTAATACTCATAGTAGTATCACATACAGAAAAATTATAAGGAGTTATCATATAAATATCTTGTCTAGCAATCGATTTTTTATTTCTCTTATTTGATCTGTTGAGATCAAGGGAGGCTAGATACTGAGGATAATTCTTCTTTCAGTGATCCTGCTTCTTTTAAAAGAAGTACTGTGTCTGACTCTTATTAACTTTTAACTTCTTGCTATGACTGAGTTTTGGAGCCCCAGCATGCTGCACCTTTTTCTTATTCTTCTTCTTCTTCTCTTTCTTAATGAAATGATGCCCAGAAGAGGAACCATCCACCATATTCACCAGCTCTTTTTGAAGTTGGTTATCCTTCTCAAAAGTCTGCAGTAACCCTAACAAACTATGATAGTTTACTGCAAGCTTAGTCATTCTATAATGACTAAGAAAGGGTGGATAGGACTTGGGCAAAAAATTCAGGATCGCATCTTTTTCTAGTTGCTCATGTAAGAAAAATCTGAGTTTGCTCAGACGCTCGATCTGCTCAATCATGTATAGTACATAATTAGTGATCAATGCCCTCTCTCTCATCCAGACGTTGAAAACTGCACAAGATGTTTTGTGTCTCTCAACGTCATCAGAACTACCAAAGGATTCATT
Source organism: Elaeis guineensis (assembly GCF_000442705.2). Lineage (NCBI taxonomy): Eukaryota > Viridiplantae > Streptophyta > Magnoliopsida > Arecales > Arecaceae > Elaeis > Elaeis guineensis. The sequence continues at coordinate 87,466,453 of NC_026004.2, read as the reverse complement.
CAAAAATTTGAAAAATTTCCTCCAATTGAGCATCCTCAAAATTATGGCTGAACTCATTGTTCATAGCCGGCCTTATAATGCAATGCACAGTGACTTGATCATTGAGCCACTTCTGGTAAGTATCTCTGATCGCACCACAAGTGCTCGGGGGAGGGCTCCTTAGGTGTTTAATCTGTAAGTACATATAAGATTCTCTTGTGCTCTAAGATAATCTTAAGCTTTCAATATCAACTATCGAAATTATGTCTAATGAGCTTGTCGCTGTCCAACAGCAAGCAGAGCGATAAAGTGTTAGCCATTGTTGAAAAAAAAATAAGACCTTATTAGTATATAAATTATTTAATCCTAGAGACTTGGACTTTAGTTTAAAGGTTCTTCCACTATTTTATATGAATTAATAGCCTCTATCTCCAATTTGAAAAATTACATTAATCCCTTAGCAGGTACTAGAATCCATATAGATTGCACATGAGTCTGAGTGTGGCTCGGCCAATCCCTATGAATCTATGGTAGGTTCTTAACCAATTATTTCTCTAAATAATTTTTAATAATATATTTTACTCTGAATTTCTCTTCAGCAGGCGTGTGGTGCCTCCATTAAAAATTTTGGTTAGGTCTAACCATTAACATGATCATACCGAGTGCATCTAGCAAATGTATGCGCAAGCTCGAGTGTGGCTCGATCAATCTGACCATTGATCTGAAAGACAGTGAGATTATCATATAATGAAGGATAATTCCAATACCTAATAAACACCAAGTGCATGGCACCTCCAATGCTTATTTAAAATACTGGTTCCATTATCATACATCTTAATGAGAGGCTATGAACTAGTTATTTCCATAATAATTTAATAATTAAAATTGGTTTATGCATCTTAATAATTTAAAAAATTTAATTAATTGATTTAGAATGAAGAGAAAAGATTAACTAGTATTTCAATAATCCTCACACTGACTTCACCAAATCATCGAAAAGGACTAAAAACAAGCTGGTTCAAGAACATCTGAATCAATCACACTGATTAACCTTACTGGCATGGGTCAACTCAAATCAATCAGCGATCCACTCAAAACATAATCTACTAAATTGATCAAATAATTGAGATGATGGGAGGGTAGCTAATGCTTGTTTTAGACACCATATAGGCCAGGTAAGCATGCCTCCAATTAAAAACCATCAGTCATACTATTGAACTTATCTTAAATATCAATTGATCGACTAGTTTCGATTTGATCAGCCAAAAGACTCAGGCTCGGCCACTGAGCCATAATCAGATCCATTTGGTATGGTCAAAATATGGACTTGATCAAGCTATAACTATTCAGTTTGATCTAAAAAACTCTTGACCTAATCTAATTCAACTCTTGATTAGATTTAATCTATTTTTCTATTTAGTCTATATTTATTTCTAACCCTAGGTTTAACTCAGTTAGATGACCTAATTCGAACTAACCCATAGCCCCAACAGTTTATGAGGTATCTTAAGATCTTCAATTCTCAAATCTAAATCTTTGATTTTTATATCTTAATTCTCAATTAAGTATATGAAATTCTGTGTTGAAACTATTTCAATTTGTAAAACTATTTTACAAAAGGTTTTATGCAAAACTTGCATCATATGTCATTAATTTTCAAATTAAGAAACTTACTTTTAGATCTGAATATTTTACATAAATTAGAGAAAATTAATCATAAATTTTTTAGATCTAATCTAAACTAATTTATAATTAGAACTATTCTAAAAGATTTTTTTCACTGTTCTTCTTCAAGAGTTATAATCACATCAGCACCCCTATACATCATAAGAGAATCCATCAATTGGATAAGAGAGGAACTTTAATTTCTATTTTCTTTTATGACCGGACGGTCATGGTGATCAACTCAATCCAAGTACTTGGCTATTAAGAATAATTTTATACTACATATCATATATGTAAAAAAAAATTCTAGTTCATATCATATTCATAACATGATGGCATGCAGAATTTTATATAATCTAATTAGATCATTACATAACATCACAATTAGTTTAGATCTGAAACTAAAATTTATACAACATATAAATTATCTAATTTAGATCTAAAATAATATAAAAATTTATTAAAAAAATATGTATGATTGCATAAAAAAATTTTGATTTAAGATATAATTAAACATATGCAGATACATTGTCCAAAACAGATCTGAAACTCTATCAAATAGATTCAGATCTAAATCTAATTCAAACATCAATTTTCTAATTAAAATATATCTACAAAAATCTATCAAAAATATATTTAAATTCATGTATAATCAGATTTTAAAATAGAATAAAAATCTGCATACTAATCCCGCTAGAAACAGATTTTTAACAGATTATTTTTTAGAGGCTGATTTTGATCTGATAATCTGATCAAAATCAGATTAGAAAAATATAGAGAATATCATATCAAATTAAGCTTTGATCTTATCAAAATTTTTGATTCAAAACTAGATCAAAAAAATTCAAAAAATCAACTACACAATTATAACATGCAACCTAGCTCTGATACTAGTCAAAGAAAAAATCTTATCCAATCAGATCAGATGCTAGGAAGAAGGAAGAGATTCTAATTTAAAAATTTTTATAACTCTTATGAAAGTTACCTTGATGTGCAATAGAAAAATGATCGAGATTGATTGATTCTTGAAGATCGTTGCTTCACGAGATTTGGATGTGCAGATTCTCTACTTCACTCGCACATCAAGCAATATAGGAGAGAGGGATGAAGAACTCTTCAGGAGAGAAGAAGAGGAGAGCCTTGAGATCTGATCTTGAAGCTAGGATGAAGCCTGCACGCCACCACACCAAGAGGAGGGAGGACGCCTAAGAGAGGACATGCCCAAAGAGAGGATGCCCAAGGAGAGGACGGCTTGATGGATTACTTGATCAATTGCTAGATTGATTTCTCCTTCTCCAAACCCCTCCTTAAATAAACAAGATGTACTAGATCAAATTAAATACCTTCATGGGTTAGGAATAGGACTCTTCAAGTTTGAATCAAATCCAAACTTTCTAAATCATGAGGATTCCTAAAGGAAGTAGGAGAGGTGCCAGCTTGCGCCTCTTTCTTTATGCTGCACCTCTCTCTCTCTATGTGCCTCTCTCTCTATGCTGCACCTCTCTCTCTCTATGTTGCATGCCCAAAGAGACCCCTCCTCCATGTTGATCGACCAAAAGGTGAGAGAATTTTAGAAAAACATGGCTAAGTGCACCACATCAAGTTTGGTTCAAATTTGGATTCAATTCGAATCTAATTCGAATCTGATTCAAATCAAATTCGAAAAGACTGCTAATCTCAATCTATTTAGGATTTAGGTCCAAGTCTAACTTGGCTAATTAACTTAATTTAGTCTTAATAAAATTAAATCTAATTAAAATAAATCTGATCTAAAATAACTAAAATTCTAATCCAATCTCTCATATTTTTTTAGATCATAGATTCGATCAAATTCATCCTAGGAATCAAATATATGCCTCATGTGCAGTGCTAGCTGGACATAGTCAATATTTAATTTTATATGATCCAAAACTTAATTGTCAATTAAATAAATCTTTATATTCAATCAAATCTCATACTTTCAAATGGAACACATAGATATTAGGTCAATTTTTTTTTATATTGTTTGACTTTATGCGTGACTCTATAGGTTCGAGCATTAAGTCGGTAGTATAGAAATTATTTTCTATATTAATCGAAGTGGCCATCTAGTAATAATATCCGATTTCTGGATAAGTTGAATATTTATAAAGCAATATTCAAAAATCTCGACATATGGTTACTACATAATTCATCCCTTTGATCCTAATACTCAAGACGACCTATGGTTAAACTGTCAACCCTGAATTAGTCATCCATATTATATTTTAATCTTTTTCAAATTTTGTAATAGATCACATGGATTACCCTGGCCAAGATTTTACTGGGTTGAGATACAGTGATGCATTAACTTCTATAATCCGAAGGGGTCAATCCCATCTTAACTCACATACTGACTTCATAAGTACTTTATTGTATCCAGTAACTTTTTGTCACTGTATTAGAAATATAGGTAGTCCAACATCAAAGCACAGTAAGTTGCTTGTAAGTCACTGTGATGATCTCAGGTCAGAGAGATACTTATGCCCATATTCTTCACGAGCTGCTCTTGACAGTAAAGTATTTCACAGGTGAGCTACTATTTGATGATGGTATACTCTTACATCTCATCATTATGCCATACTAGTGTCTCTACACTCCTTGATTAAGAGGACAATCAATCCATATGGCACACAATGATCTATATTCGATAAATATTATTATCTTTATTAATAACATATCATTCGATCGTGAATAAGTTTTAAAAATTATTTGATAAATCTTTCTTTATCGATTATATTATAGTTCTAAGGACTTCATCATACACAAGAGTTCAAAGGAAGATGCACTTTTATGATGAACTTGCCAAAATAATTTTTATTCATTAATAATTTATATACAAATTATAAAGAGCACAATCATTTACAGATAGATAATTGGCTTTAAGATATATTTTTCAACATTTGCATGGCATCTGTCCGCTCTTTCAGGCTGATATCACGATCGAGTGGTTCAGGCCATGAATCTCCAGTGTTGCCATATTGAAGTAGCTGATATGGTCTCGAAGGGACTCATCGTCCCTTTGCTCAATGGTGAAGAGAGTATTAGATGCGCACCTATACTTTCAGCTGCTCTTAAACTAAGTAATAAAAAGTCAATTGGACACCTCAAAGGAGTGAATAGAGTCTAGCTAAAGCCCAACATGCCACATCCAAGCAGCCTTCCAAAGTGTGGTGGGAAAGGCTTTAGACATCACCAAGTTGGTGGCTTCCTAGAGCATTATGAGGGCCCTATAGCTCTCCAAATGGTCATAGAGATCATTGGTGCCATTGTAGGTCTCGAGCTATGATATCTTGAACCAACGAGGATGGGCTTCCTTCATAATCCTTATCGAGAATGAAGGCTTGGTGGAGAACTCCGAATCCTTAGATTATTGCCTAATGCTGTCGCAATACCTTGAAGTACTGGTCCACTACTTGCAGCTTTCGATCAAGGTCATCTCATCTCACGAAAGCCTCCTCAGGTTAGTGAGATAGAGAATCGCTAGTAGTCGAGTTCCTATAAAGAAGAAGAAGTGGAGGGTGAGCACTCTGCACCTCATCTAGAGCTCTATGGACAAGAGTTATGGCTATGGTTCCTTCCTCAAACTTTATGGATGAGGATGGCAATGGTGGGAGGCTTACTCTAGGCTTCGATGAGAGAATCGATGCTCATGGGAAGCCTCCCAAAGTTGAGGGAGCACGAGTGATGGCTCCACTCCAAACTCTATGGAGATGGAAGACTTGGGTGTGCTAGGATTACATGATTCTATTATTGCTGTATTGCTGCCTACTGCAAGCCCTGTACCAGTTTGGTTAGGGCTTAGACCTGCTGCAAGAGGAGCTAGAACTGCTCAATGATAACTATGGGATCGTATATGCCTTAAGAGGAAGTAGAGTTCCAAGGGCTTTGTATAAAGCCATCAGACTTCGTAGGCATATTGGGATGACTGGCGGATGGTGCTACTGGTGCTTTCCTAGATCTTATGATGGTTGTTGTTGAGCAGAATCTCCAATGATGGGATCAAGATCCTTTCTCTAAAGCTAATCTATTATTTTTAAGGATCGATCTATTTCAAATCGATAAGCTAGATGGTGAGCTCGAGAGCTAGATGAGGTGGTCAAGAGACCAAGTTGCTAGCTAAAGATCTCAAAATAATTGATGATGGTCGGATCTTCACTCCAACACTTAGATCAACCCTAAAACACAAGTAGAGAAAGTCAACTTGTCAATGGTTTTCTAGTGAGAACCTTCCAATGCCTAAGTCAAATTACCACAAGACAATAATGGAGATTCTGAGTGAAAGAAAGAGAGCGCGATCTAGAGTTCATGTCAATGTGTCCTTTTCTCTATGCTCTGTATGGACTTGACTTGGGACTTAGATACCTAAAGTAGGATTGGACTTGATTCAACTTACTTGGAGGATCCCTTGGGAGTGCTTTATATAGGCAAGGGCCAGAGCCTATCATGATGAGAATCTTGGGATGTGTGAGGGAGGTTGTTCGGGATAATTGCTCACACATCCAGAAGATACGATGAGATGTGTATTTCATGGTTATGGAGGCTATTCTGCTGTTGTGAGCTAGCTATAATCGAGTGGTGGGAGATTCGGACGTCATCATGCATCTTTTGATAATGGTCATGTGGTGAAAATTGGTTGGCCAAGGTGAGGACTTTATAGCTAGTTTATGTTGGACTCTGATTTGTTGGTTGTATCATGTTAACTATGGTCGGTTTTGAGATGTATCACTTATAATATTGATGTAAGATAGTATAGGAAACAAACCTTAAACCAAAAGCCCTCACTTATGAGGTTGTACTTATAGCCTAGCTTCATTTGTATAAGACATGTGCATCTTTTTGGTTAAAGGAGAAGAATTTTGCCATCTTTTTTCTAGTTCGTAGCAATAATTTCAAATTCATCTAATACCATCAATTTTTTTATACCAAATATGAAAATAACTAAGAAATAGACTTTTATTAATGGAAATATTTCTCACAGGTGGCAGCCCAAGTGGGGGGATGGGGGGTGAATTAGGTTTCTTAAAAATTTTATAAAGACTTGTGTCCAAAAATAATTTTTAAAGTATTTATCTGGTGTTTAGTAAAAAATAAATAAGCAATGGAAGAATAAAAATAAATACAATCATACAACCATAAATATAAGAAATTTATAATGGTTCGATGCTCAACTTTGTACCTACGTCCACTCCTCAAGTTGGCCCACTTGAGAATTCTATAATCCCATAAGATTATAGTTTGATTATTTTCTCAATTTTATAATCCAATCCAGTTTGTTTTTCTTGGCTCACTAACCAAAACCTTATAACTAGTAGTATCTCGGGTTACAATCAACCTAGTTGGTTTTTTCTGGCTCATCAATCAAATTCTCACAACATCCAATTTTTGGCTTGGACCAGCCCTCAAGTATCCAAGTTTCTTTTCAAAGAAACTTATCATAATAGATAAAAAAAGATATATAAGGTTGCATTTGGTAGCTGACAATCTATCCAAATTGCTGGCAATTTAAAGGGGCCTCATCGGATTACTACGTTTGGTACGTTCTTTAGATGGCAATCTGGATTGCCTTGGCAATCCAGATTATCTCCTAGAAGATAATTTGTATTACCTAAGGAAAGGATGGCTATTCAGTTTATCAAATATTTGATAATCTAATAATAAAATATTTGGATGAAACTACTCTCATCAAAAAAATAAACTAAACTTCTCTTTCCATCACATGAAGCCTCTCATGTTGTTGCCTCCAAGCCCTAGCTACCAAAATCTCCCCCTCTCACCTCTCCTTTAGTCGACTCGCCGTCGTTCAACTCATCGCTGGTGACAGCTCTTCGATCGAGGGGTCGGGGTGTGGTGGCCAGGGCAATGAGAGCGATCAGGGGGTCGGAGTGCAGTACCGAAGGTGCGAGGGTGGGGGGCAATGGGGGGTGGGTGCGGGGGACTGGTGGGATGGGTGGGGGCAACAGCATGGGTGGATGAGAGCGATGATGGAGGCGACCGTGGGGGGCATAAGGTGCGAGTTCATCGGGAGGCCAAGGGGTGGTGCGGGGGGGTGGGAGGAGGCGTGGATGGCCAGGGGGCGGTGCCAGACGCACGACACATGGGGCACCATGGGGGGTAGGATGTGCGGAGCAGTCGGGGGCTGTCGAGGGTGGGGGGAGGGGGAAGGGTGTGGTGTAAGGAGGAAGGAGAAGGAAAGAAATAAAAAAAATAATAATAATAAATATTAAAAATAATAAAAAAAATATTTTAAATTTTTCATAATAATAATAATAGCCATCGAATCATTTATTTTGATAATAAATAAATTTTATTATTAAAAAAATAAATAATTTAATTATTTTTAAATTTTAATATATAAAAAAATTAAATTTTTTAATATATATTACATAGATTGATTTGGCTAAGAATTTAGATCATTGATTCTACTAAATATATATTAAAATATTAAACTAATAATTTGATTTAAAGATATTTTAAAAATTTGATGTTACATTACTAGTAATTTGATTGTCATACCAAATATGTCAATCAAGATTTTCAATAATTTTATTGTAACATTATCTACATATACCAAACACAATAATCAATATTAATGGTAATTTAATAATGACAATTTATCCTGTAGGTAATCTAGATTACCTTTTAAGATTGTCTGATAATGCACCAAATATAATTTAAGAATTTAAAGCATAAGAAATAAAATCTTTAAACTTTTGGAAAAGTCAGAGTTATTAAGCTATTGAATTACTTTGACTTCTTCCTTGAATGCTTAAGAAAGGATTGATAGAAACTTGAATGCTTTTGGTTGGTGGTTGTAGGCTCAATTAAGTGCACACTTTCTCTCTTTTGAGTTGAGTAAATATAAAAATATGAGAATTGAAAGCTCTTGAAATCTCCTTTCTCTATCTTTTTTGTGTTCCACTCAATAGGTTGAATATTTTCTTCAATAAATTTAATAGCTTGGTTCGTTATTTGAATTTTTTACTTTTGTGACCTCAAAAATGGCTAAATTAATGTACTAGTCACTGAAAGCTCAAAAATAGCTATTTGACATAAAATATGACTATTTGAAATAATATAAAAAATAGTCATTATTCTATCAAAATTCTATGAGTTAGCTCACCCAAACTATTTTTTAGTAAGCACTCATCTAAATTCTTAATCAGCTAACTTGAAGTACTGAGTTGGCTAAGTAAAACTCTAAGATGACTCAGGAAAGGATACAATTTTTTTTATTTCTATTTATTCTATCTATTTGAGTGGATCGGCTTAGATATCTTCTTAGTCAGCTAATTTTAGGACTTAGTCGGCTAACTTATTTTTTAGATCGACTTAGAGAACTTATAAACTTTAACTATTTTCTAGCTTCTTCTATCTTTGAGATTAAATCGACTATCCCATTTTTTTTGACTAAGTTTCTGTCTTGCTCGACTATCTTGTTTTCATGGTTGGCTCAGGAGAATATCTAAAAACTTCATTCTTCTATCTTCAACTTAAGACTGAGGCTCAGTCGGCTATCCATTTATGTGAGTTAACTATGATCCTATCTTAATCGACTCAGATAAAAATTTAATTAACTAAGAAAAAAAAATTAGATTTCACATCTTTTTGTCTTTTCTCTTAAACTAAGATTGGATCGACTAAGCTTATATCTTGATTGACTCAGAGGCATGCCAGACATCCCAACAGTGATTCTTTATGTTTTTGAGTAGTTTTTTTTATTCAAAAATATTCTAAGCTAGACTTGTCTTCTCAAAATTAATTTTTGAGTAGATAATCTTGTTGAAAGGCTTTCTAGACTAGACTCTCTTTTTTTAAATTTCTTTCATGCCGAACTTAATTTCTTTGCTTCCATAACTTGAAATTTTAATTTTGAAAACATGAATTTACTCAATTTTGAACTTCTTCTTAAATGAGATCAACCATTGAGTATTATAAGAAATCCTATAATCACTCTCAAAAGCATCATTAGTAACTATAATTTGTACTCAAACTCTTTTGACATAATTAAAATCAATTTTTAGGCCAACAAGAATTATTAAATATTAATCTTAAGAAAGATTTAATGAAGATAATTTTGAAAAGAATAACAATGCAGAAGCAAGGGAGTTCATTGATCAAATCTAACTCTAGAAGACAAATCATGATGTTAGATGTTAAAAATCCAAGCGTTTCTCACAAGGTGCATCGATAAATATTGTGCAAGCATATATACGGTGTTATTGTGAAATATATTGTGCCAAAACACCACTAGTTGCAATATTAGGTTGTATAGAACTAAATTGACCTAGACTTTGCAATGGCCTAGCCTAATATAGTATGTATTTATTGGAAGACACATGCGCAAGACACCCCTTAAGGTCTTAGATCATATACAGGTTCTTCTATCCAACGGTTTCACACTCACGGACTTCAAAAATTTGTTAAAAGCAGCTAAATTGGGCTCCAATCTATAGGCAGTCCTATAAAAGATGACGACAATAGTGGCAGTTTCATTAAAGTAAAATTAAATTAATAAGACAATTAATGAAATAAATCTTTTATATACGTGGTAAGGGAGGATGTGGGAGTGAACAAAAAAGGCATAGGTAAGAGTAGCTCCATCTCTCTCTTTCTCTTCCCATCCTCTCTCCCAGACCCCACCGATAAGTTTTTTCCTCCATTCTTTGCTAAGCTCTATCTCATGGTACTCTCATTAAAGAAAGTTCTATAAGAGGCAATGAAGGCTATTTAACAGGTTTGATTTCTATTTCAATTGATTATAGTATTGTCTACATAGTTTAAATTCTAGATCTAAAAGCTCAATTCCAAATCATCGTATGGAGCTTTACAAAATTTCTTGAATTTGGACCTACAGATTTAGGATTCAAGTTTTTGTACTACTCTTTAAAAAATTCTTGCCCATTTCTACTATTGTATCTTAAACTTTTCAAATCTTCTATTTTGCTTTTGTTTGCAAATCATTGGAATTTTTTCTTCATCCATACAAGTCCAAAATTTCATACCATATATTGTACAATTCACATTTTTAGATTTTATAAAGCATTTTGTCACTCATGATATTTTATTTTTTTGAAATCATTGATTCATTTTCTAGTTTTGAGCATTCTTGAATTTAATTTTTCACATCAATTGTTGGTTGGTTCACTAAAGTATGTCAAATCGTTTAGGAAGTGATCAAAATTTATTATTATATTATGATTATCTTCTAATAGAATAGGAAATAGAGAGGCTATTTTCATTTGTAAGCTTGATTATGTTCAAGAACATATATGTCTTCATAACACTTCAACTATCTTTTTTATAGCAAAAAAATGTAAAGGAAAAAAAATTAGAATTTGGGCTCATGACCTTCTTAGGACATAAATACATGTGCAAGATTAAACTTCCCCATGATATATTACATTTACTTTTTTTCACATATTAGAATTTTTCCAAAAATAATCATTTTATGTCAAATGTCTACATGAGAATGTAAATAGCTTGTTCTCATGAGGATATGGTAGATCATCTGATCTCCACATGTTTTCCATCCATTTGCGAGAATATTTTAGATTTTCTAAATAGTATTTCTTAGACTTGACATTACATATAAGAGGATGATGTTTGATTTTGGACAATATAGTGTACATTATTGATTGCATGTATAATTTATCTATATGCAAAATAAGAAAATATTTCTTTGCATGCAATTTTAAGTATCATAGCTCATCTAAATTCAAGAAACTTTTAGTATGGTTCATGTAACCAACATGGTAATATAGGTTTACCTTTCTTATGTCCCCTAGTTTTCTCAATCTTTAGGTATGTACTTAATAGTGTGGGAGTCCAATGTTATTTATGAATATCACTGTGAAATTGGTTGATTGTGCAAATTTGACATGTATATGTGCTTTCTCACTTTCAAGGCTCATGTATGGATCTTCTCCAATTCATATTATATCAATATTTCCCATAAAGAGAAGAAAAGTGCGAGAGCATTTAGCTTACACACACACACACACACACACACACACACACACACACATATATATATATATATATGCACATTTTTTGGTTGTTAAAAGTTTTATTCTAATGGGAATTTGATCAACAATGAAAGCTATAATGATAGCTTTTTCAAACTAGTTACTCTTATTTACTTGCCCAAAAATTACCCTTCTCCTAAAACTAACTTTTCCTTTTCTCCTTTCATCTTTGTATGCAGCAAAAATCAAGTTCTCTCACTTAAGAAAAGAGGGCACTTTAAAAAAGAAATCAATAGAAGCTCGTACACACTTCTTGTTGATTTAGCAATGCACCAATACAATCACATTGGATGAGGTAAAGGTCATCCTAGCATAAAAAGCCCTAATATGATTGAAAGAGAAAAGGATGAGAAACTGAAAATAGGGTTAGGTGCATAACAAATGCTGACTCTAAAGATATAATCTCTTATCTTCTCCCATATATTTGATGAGATCTAGAGATTACCATGGCAAAACCTTCAATTCAATGAATAAGGATAATTTCCATACCAATCTCTATTATAATAAAGAAGCTTTTGTTACTACCACCATTAGCAGCCTTATCCCATCACCGCTCCAATACTTAGGCTCACTCACCCTCCCAACTCAACAAACTATGAATGAAATGTTAGAAAAAAAATTGAGTAAGCAGCAACCTTTATGGCAACAACTCCATAAGAATACCTGGAATAGCTCCAATCAATCCTCCCCTAATGAGATTACCTTAGAGGATCTCCTTGTGAGTTGGGGAATAGTTAAGAAAGGGAATAGCTCCTGCTCAATTTTTTACCAACCATCACCACCAAATATGTACCATACATCTAGCCTCCCAACTCATCAGTTAGATGAATTATTAGAAGAAAATCAGGATGATCAATAATCTTCATGGAAACAACACTGTGAAAATGCTCATGATAGCTCTTGTCGATCCTCTCCTAAAGAGATAGCCTTTGAGAATTTTCTTATAAAATTAGGGATGATTTAAAAAGGACATCGCTCCTGTCGAATCTCTTTTCAACCATCATCACTAACTGTATATAATACATCTAGCCTCCAAATGGGCCTAGGAGGGACAAGTTTGGAGAGGATGGCACATGAAGACCATTGGAGCCTAGGAAGTGTTATAAGTGGTGTGGGTCCAAGAGGAATATTTTATGAAAAAGAAGGGATGAGTATGATGAAGATTGAAGGGCATGAGCAAATGGTGGGGGATGAAGAACATCAAAATCTTAAAAACATCATCAGCAAGGTATACCCAATAAAAGTATGCTATAATACAGGAGGAAGGATGGGAATCACAAGGATTGAAATGCAACCGACTAAGATGGAGAATGGGGGCCATCTTGGAAGTGCCGTGGGAGGAGTATCCCTAGAAGAGATATGCTTTACTAGGGCAGAGAGCATAAGGATTAAAAAAATCAAGATACAACAACTGGATATAGGATCATCAGTGACCCCAATATCAGTGGATAGTCTGATTATCAAGACTAAAATATGTGCTAGTAAAGAAATGGAAGGGGATAGAAATAACAAGCGAAAGCATAAGGTATACAAAACAATGGAGCAGTAGATAGAAAAAAAGAGGAAGGACCAAATCAAGAATCAAGAGTCTGCTTCTCGCTCTCATGCTAGAAGGGAGGTATGAGCTTATTCTCAATTAACTAAAGAAAGTAACAGATTTTCCTTCTTGATGCACTCATATGATGTTATTGCATGATCATTCTTCCAATATAATTTCTCAAAGCATATGGTGTATAATAAACTTTTAATAATTTTTGTATGGCATGAATACTTGTTCAATTAAATGAACAATCATGATTGGCTTTGTCGACAAATAACATCAGTAAGTTCTTGCTTCAAATAATTGCTATTTAGCTCATTTTAAGATGAAGATATACGCTAGGTATTTTGAGATTCATGTTTGTTATATTGGAGGTTTGGCATACATTATAGGCCCCCAAACATGCATATCAAAGTGGATTTGATGACAGACATATAACTAGTGAAAATAATTTTTCTTTCAAGTATTGTAGTAGATTTAATCTTGAAGGAAATTATTTAGATTCTAAAGTCAAACTTGTAATAGGATATAGATTCATCAGTTCTTAGAATATTTTTTTGCCTTGCTTATCAAGCATGAGACATAAAACATGTTGACCAAATCTAATATTCCTAGGAAGAAATTTTAACTACCCTTTCAAACCCAACTTTTAAAGTGGGCTTGTGCTTTCCTAATGCTATTTTAGCTTAAGAATAAAGAATTAACATTGCTTCAGATATGGGGTGCTTCATTAAAGCATATGTATCTATCCTTCATTTCTTTGTCCAAAAAAAGTGAGGGGCTTGACAAGAAGAGAGTCTACTTATTTGTGTAAAGAACATATATGGAAACCAAACCAGGAGATTAGAATCAATTTTTCCTCCTAAATATAGATATCTAATAACATTCAAAGGCTACTAGCCTAAAGAATTCTAAAAAGGATTTCTATACATAGGATTCCTTGACCATTATCCCATTTGCCTATTTAAATAGTGGTAAATAACATGAGATATATTCAAGACCAAATCAGATGTATTCTCATCTCAAAACCATACCATATTTAGAAAACTTCCACCTATAAATTTCTCCATCTCCCACGATCATCTCCCTATGTTTGAAGCTTCCTTCCTTAACTCCATCCTATTATGTTGCACACCCTTCTTAGTTTCTTAAGCTACGTATAATGCCAAAGCCCTTCAGTTGTTTTATGTAGTGATTTTTTCATTGGTGGAAGGGGTTTCCATGAAGTGTCTTCATGTGATGGAGAATATTCATAAGAAAATGGAAGAAGTTTGTTTATCCTTTTGGACTCCTAATTAAGAGAGGAAAAAAGTAGAAAATAGTATGTTGTATATATTTTGATCATTAGTAGGTTCGTTAGAATTGCTATGTCATATTTACTCCATTCGTCCATTATAGTCCAATAGTTTAGAAGGAAAGGTGAGCATCAAAATATCTTGAGTTTTTAGAGGAACAATTCATTGAATCTATGCTCTTCAGGATGGCTTAATGGATGGCCTACTTCTCAAGATGCTTCTTTTGTGGTGGAAGGCCGATTATCTTTTTTTGAGCTTAAAATTATATATTTTTTTATTTATTTTCATCTTCACTTTGCAAAATGTAAATAGGCTTACAGGATAGAGTTGGACTGGATAATTAACCAGCTCAGGGATGAGAATATTGGATTAAGAAGTGATCTTGAGAAGCTAAAAAGAGAGACGATATAATTTCTTCATCAGTATCCCTTTTTATTTAAGAGTACAGTTCTTCTATGGTACATGTGTGGCACTATAAAGTGCTATGTTGCTGTAGATAGCCACCATCAAGAGATAAATAATTGTACATATTATTTGATTACTGTCCATCTCTTAATAGCAGCCATGAGAGATGAACAACACTGTACAGTAAACTATCCTAGTTGTTTCTTTAAATCTTTTAAATTATTGTCTTTCTTATCAATTTTTAGTTCTAAAAAATAATAACTTACTAAAAAAAGTGATCCCTCTTGCTTTTGCTGGCAGCACCCAAAACTCATAGACTAGCAGGAAAGCATCAATGCAGGAGAAACTGATTATGCGTTTTGACGTTGTAACAGTTGTTCGTGTTAAATTACTGTCACTACCAAATAGCTCTTATCCTACAATTCTCTACAATTCTAACTAGTCCTATTGAGTGGAGTAAAGATAGCTAATAAAGAGTAACAATTGCAAGGTATTTTACTTGTCAAACTCTGATAATTTTAAACTTGAGTAGAGACAAATAAAAGTATAATTCATAAACATATCACCTCTCAATCTCTGATTATTAGTTAATATTCTTGAGTAAGTGCATGTTTTAGTTTATTTCTATGAAAACCCAGTGGCATCTTTTTATAAAATCTTATGACTTTTCAAAGATCTACCAAGGAGTCAGTCACTAACAATGAGGTGGCAAACTATAGTTCTCCCAATAGCATTGCACCATATCATATATTGATTCCTCTCCACCTTGTGTTTGCACACTTGGTCCCATGCTTAGTAGTGTGAATCATATGTTGTGGTCAGTACAAGCATACTAAGTATCCAGTACTAATGCAACATGAAGGGGAACATACATAACATAGTATATAATTGAGAAACTATCTCATATCTAATGTTTTAGTACTCATAAGCCCATGTATCTATCAACTCGAATGTTAGAGAAGCTGAAGCATAATCCCATATTGGAAGTGGTAGAGATCCTTTAAATATTCAAGAACCCACCAGCCTATCAACTAAGTTTTTAGAGTAGGGTATTATTACAGCATCCACCTTGTAGCTCAAAGTTTTTGAGTTGGACATTATCACTAATGGCACTGCACCTTAGAAATAATTGTAATAATTTTTTTTATCTTTTCTTAGTAAAAAATATTCTTTAGCTAAGCAACATTCAGCAAATGGCTCAAATATCACTATGGTAAAAACACCTAAATGCAAAATAAATAAGCTCTCATGCTACATTACTTTTATGGCAGAATATCTCTCAAAAAGAATAGTCTCTTGAAGGTGGCGACTATGAATTCACAAAACAAAAAGTGCAAACTATCAAGCATGTGGATCATTAGGTTTATACATGATGAAATTATAAGATGTTCTACCACTTTGAAGTCCGACATGAAGTATCAGAAACAATTCTATGCCTCATGGTGCACCAAGGCATAGTTTTTTGATCCAATGAAGTTCATGATGACAAGATGAGCACCAAATTGCATAGAACATAATCAGCATAAGCTCGTTCTGGAGGTAGATCTTGAGATGGATCGTTATTTGTTAGTCCATAGAGTGATGTGAAGCTTAACGTGAAAGTTTTAAATTTCAATGGTAGTTACCTTAAATTCCTTATTCTCTTTGTTGACTTGAATTCAAAGACAAACTACATCATCACATATAAGAGTGCAAGAATAATTAATTATCTTAAAAAGAGTAGCAAGAAAGAAGGTATCCTTATTACACTTCATACTAGCAACTACCACTATACGTACATAAAAGAGAACTCCAGAGAGGAAAGAGTTAAATCAAAACGATCTAACTACTCCCATGCAGATAACCTATTGCATCACAGATTATCATAATAAATAGTCATATAATTGACAATGGATTAGCATTACTATTATGCAATACATTTGTTCTGATAATCCAAGTGTCATTAATGAATTTATGGTTGATAATTATTAAAACTGTTGGATGTATGCTCTAGAAGCTAATCTTGACTGACACTTTTAATATCTCTAGGATATAATTTTATACTTATTGGGTAGTTATAGTACCATTCATATTTATGTATCCATGAATCATCCAAGAAATTAATAAGATAATGATATATATTCTCAAAAAATTGAAAATTTGAGGCATGTGTCATTAATGGTTGATTTCTAAATTACTCCTGATCATAAGATCATCATGAAGATGGTGACTGATCCGGATAGATCAGTGCATGGATCACTTTCTTCGAACGGATGGATCTCGAATCTGCAGTATAGAGATACTGGAGTGAGAGTGTAGGTGGTTGTTAGAGAATAACTAGCACTGAGCGTGACCAACATGAGAAGTCACATGGATGTTTGCTCACTCGTTAGTAATTTTTTCAATACTGTAGTTGTATGACTGATCTTTTGACCTGAGATAATACTACTACTCGCAGTGAGGCTGCTGGAGTTTGACTGACACATCAACATGGGTCTGAATGAACCCTTGTAGTGGATGTTGACGACAGTTGATCCACTATAAGAGTAGAGTATGTATCAAGATAGGATCTATCGATCCTAGCAGAAAGAAGTAGTCCTATGAGATTTAAAAGGCTGAGTTCTTAAGTCTATGACTATAGCATTGTGATTGATGAAAAGAGTTTTTATAGAATCACATATGGACTTGAGCTGATTGAATCTATCATATGATCGATGTTGAAGTTTGATGATTTATCCATGACCTGCAATCTGATCGGGACTCACGATAGAGGGATCGTATTATATGTTAACTGCACCTAAAGGTTCATATTTTATTTTGCTGGGTTATCACTACATACTGCTAGGTATCACTGGTAGATTGTGAGACTCATGAGGATCATCTTGATGATCAATGATCTTTGGTGGACTGAGTTGGAATTATTTCAATCCATTGAAAAGTGTTTCAATGATATTGTGATAGAGATCACAATATATCTCACTACCAGATAGAATAGAACCTTTGGGGTCACACACAAAAGAAACTTTTAACTGATCAGATGGTTGAATTATGATTATGAATCGTAACAAAAATTCATTATCAATTTGATTGATAATTGATCTAATACAAAATTATATAACTTACTAAAGAGTTAGTGAGTTATAGAAGGATTAATTAGTAATAGGATTGCTAATTGGCTCAATTTGATTGAGCATTAGAGCTTGTATCAAATTCAATTTGATTGGATTTAATTTGACTCATTTTGAGATTGATTTGATCAACTCTATAGGGTTATAGGATAACCCCAAAAGGATTGGATGATTAGTTTCAGTTGAATTAGGATTTGAGTTTGACTCAATTCTTAATTAGACTAGGATGTATGTATTCCTAATTGGATCAAAAATCTTTATTTTCATGCTGCACCAAATCCTAATTGGATTAGGATTAAAATTCAGCATCAAGAAAGAATCCATCAGGACTAGGATTCCTCCTCCAATTAGGAGACATCTAATTTAAATTAATTAGACTCCAAATCAGATTTGAATTTTTATTTATTTGAGTCTAATCAAGTTCTAATATGATTAGAATTTATTGATATTTTATTATGATTAAAATAGTAATTTAATCAAGAGTCCTATGAGATTTAAACTCTTCCTTTATCCATGCAACAAGGAGTCCCACGTCCACCTAGTTTGGTGCGCCCAAGAGACCCATGCCCCAAACTTTTATTTCATGCCATATTCCCCTCCTTAATAGCATGTAAGAAAGAAATAAAAACCCCCTCTTCACCGTGTAAAATATGGGAGAGATCTGATTTTATTTGGGCGGCTCAAAGAGGATAGAGTCCAAGGCTCTTTGGACTCTATCTCCTACTCAAATTAGACTTCATCCTTTGCCTATAAATAACCACCACCTTAGGACAGCTAAGATGGGATTTCTACCAGGTTTTGACACCCAAAAAACCAGCAATTGGCATGGAGAAAAATAAAGGAAGAAGGAGGCGGCGTCCATGGGTAAGGCGTGGGTGAGTTTGTTATGATATCTCTTCTTTCTTACGCAACCAATTGTTGGTTGTTAGAACATCTTATCTCCTCCCTCTTATCCATATTTAGACATAGATATCTCCTCTTCCTTTTGTCTAAAAGTTGAACAAAATTATTACATCTCTATTGTAGAGATTTGGTGCATGAATTTTAGGAAGAAAAGAGAAGGAAGGATTCTTCTCATGATCACTAACATAGAGATCAAGATCCTCCTATATCTTCTTATTCTCTAAGAGTGTCTTAGAAGAAAAGAAGATTTTCAACCATCAAGATGCAATCTCTGCAAGGGAGCTAGCATCCCGGTGAGATCAAAAGACTTCTGATCAGATCAGAGTCTCGTGTGGATATCCGTAAAGATCGGACGCTTGTGCGGCTAAAAGGGACCTTTGAAGGACATCCCTGATCATCTGTTCTCATTGAAGATTGATTCATATCCAGATATATTTTATATTTATTTTTTTCTTTTGATTTTTGTATCTAAATCTTATCTCACATATGATGATTCTGGTTATGGTTTGAAGATATGATCTTATGCATGCTTAGATTAAATTAGATTTAATCTGAAAAATTTTTAAATTTTGTTGCGTACTCTTTTTGCAAAATCATATATGCATGAAACCATAAAACTTCAGCAAAAACTTCACTGTATCTTTTATATGAACATGCATAACATATCATCAGCTTGGACAAGGCATATACAATATGAAGTACATGATCTATCATAGATCATTACTTTGTCTTATTAGTAGTAGTGGTCCATTACACATTAATTCTATGATCCTAGATTGCCAACATATCTAAGAATGACTTGATGTCCAACATGAATAGGTTACCTTTAGTGAGCTTAATTCACAAAGGTCTTGAGAAAAAATTCAATTAGTCTAAAATCAAAATATGGAGAAAAGATGAAGTTCGAAATTCAGTCTAATGATTTATGTTAGGAAGCATATATCATGTTTAACATATTTGAGGGATCATGCATCCCAAAAAAATGAATTAGACCAAAACAAATGCTAAGTCAAGGTTAGGCATCTAATAGCACCATTTTTGGATACAGATCATGCATCTGGGATAAAACCCTATCCATTTAATGACTGAGAGTTAAACAAGGTGGCGTCATGGGAACATAAAAGATCCAAGAGGGCAACTAGTGTTGAATCAAAACCTACTCAATTCAAACCTAATTCCACATGTTTAACCTCAGGTTGGGTCCAAAGTATTAGTAGGCAACTAGCTCAAGTGGTCCAAAAGACACATCAAAGGAATAGGAAGTAAGGAGACTTGGGTAGCAGACAATGATAGGTAACTAGCATAGTTAGTGCAAAGTTTTTCTTTTTTAAAGGAAAGTCATGAAAGGAAAGAATTTTTGTCATAGACCTTATTAATAAGTTTAAATTTTTAATCTCATTAAACTTAACTAGGCTACATCTATAATAGCTAGGCTATTTCAAATAATACAGTCTAGTAAAATATATCCAGAATCACAATCACAATAGCACTAGTATTGAATGCCTAGGATAAAGAACTTAGATATATCTACAAAGCTTATAATAAATATATTGTTTTAACCAAGCACAGTGGAACCATCCTGAATTGTCGGTTTCAGAGTGTATTGAGCCATATCGGTGGAAACTAAGATGGTTTTGGCAAACAAAATGAGAAACCAATAATAGAGGGGGAGAGGGAGAAGGAAAGAGAGGAAGGGAGAAAGAGAGAGGAGAGGAAGGAAGAGAGGGAGAGTGGCAGATGGCCGATAGAGGATCATGGAGTATTTTTCTTATTCTAAAAAAATTAAATAAAGTCACAAGGGATTTGCTGACTTCACTTAAAATTTTTGAAAATAAAAAGAGGCTCTCTTTAGGACCCATATTTCGAACAAAATAAAGGAACCAAAGTAGAGCCCCTCCTCCACCCCTCTATGCAGCTTTCCAACCCTTTGTTGGATGTCCATAGCACTCCTCTCTTCCTCTCTCCCTTCTCCCTCTCTCACTGTCTCTTTTTCTCTCTCCCCCACCCTCCCTGCCATGTTAGGACATGCTTTGTAGGTCTTCTCCCTCCTTTTCTCCTTCTCTCCCTCTCTCTTTTTTTCTCTTCCATTCTTCCTCTCCCCTATCCTCTCTACTATGTCAGTATAAGCCCCGCAAGGAATGGCATAAGAGCATGCTGAACCATACAGTTGGACACCCGATCTAAGCCCCCATACGGGCTCAGTGATCCTTGATTGTAACTTTCAAGCCTTGATTCTAAATATATAGCAAAAATTTAGCAAACATTATAAATCAATAATGACTGTAATCAACAATGACGTTTACAATTTAATGACCAATTATATACAAAACAACATTACTACTATATGATTGAACCATGGCATTTATAATTTACCAATCAATCATTCATAAAGTACGACCATCAATATTGCATGAGTAGACTTCAATACAAAATATCCATATATGATTGAAAAAATTTATCATAAAAATAGTTTAATTCTTCAATGAACAATTCACTTAATGATTTTTCTTTTCAATTTCTTTCAACTAGGATAGAAAAACTAACTTAAATCACCCCCGTCATCATCTCAAATAACTCGACGAAAATCAAGAGGACAAAAATTCTCCAGAAAAGGTCCATCCAGTTTGAGATTTACTCTTTTACTAGATTTTGTCTTTTTTATCATAGCGAGCACATCTTTCTCCAGAAAGTTAAACATGACCTTTAATAATTTATCTATCTAAATTTAAGGAACCTGGCATTTTAAAATTATGTAGAAGCCAACCAATAATGAAATACTTAATCTTCTTAGTGACATCATAGATTCACTAAACTATTCTTGTGTTAGCTTCCAAAAAAGTCATTTAATAAAGGCAGTTATCTCTCATTAACATCACCTAGTTTCTAACTTGATTGCTAGAATATGGCTAAATGAGGGTACAAGTTATTTCTTTCTTTTTGAAGGGAATCAGTACCTACCTTAATTCTTTCTCTCATACGTTGCTGGACATGAAAAAATACCAACATATTCATTAAAGCAGCATTTTCCTCCTTGGTTTGCTATGATTAACATATAAAAAGATTATGTTATTTGATGAAGATAGTCATTTTAGACTTACTAAACGATATAAAAAGATGTTGCCTTCAATGGTCAAGTGTTGCTCTTTATATCAACAAATAGGTTTAGCCAAGTAAGAAAAGTACTGCTACCATGGCATTCAAAACCTCATTGCAGATCTAATACTGAATATTATTTTTTATGAATCTTGTGAATCGTAAATAGGAGAAATTGCTTTAAAATATAGGATGGTATCCACTTCCTTAAGAGTTCAATGAGATTATCCATGGGGATCTTAGCATCATATACCATAGTTGATTTTAATATTTTTAAATAATTTTATGAAGTTTAAAATAATATAAAATGCTAGAGTCAATATTTATTTTCAATTTTCTTTTTCATTTTGAAAAGAATGATAAGCAAGACCTAGATTTGAAATAAAGAAAGAGCAAAGCCTAATTTTTCATATCATATGTGGTGGAAATGGTATATGCTCATACTTGAATTATAGCTGTAACAATAGCATACACCACATAAAGATCAATAATCTACATTGTTTATAAATGTAGAAGATGCAAGTCATTTCCTCTATCTTAATGAAAAAAAACTAAAAAGCAAGACGAATTACAACAAAAAAATATCAAATGATACAAATTTATATATAGAAATGGAAATATATACTTTGAGATTAGTTGGCACAGCAACGCAAGCAGTACGAAGAGAATAAATGAGCATCTAAGCATCACTGGAGGTGGACTTTGTATTTTCAATTTTTTTTATTTCCTAATAAAACCACTAGAAGTAATGAGATAAAAATATTAGAGATCTTTTAAACAAAAGATAAGAATTATTTAAAAGAGCAAGTAAGATGTTATGTTGTCAAACATGCCAACTCAAAACTAAAACATTGCCAAATAACATGCCAGCAAAAAATAATGTATAAAAATTCTCAAAATTTATAAAAGCTAACAATACTATCAACTTTTTATTATACAAAAAGGTAAACTTGGTGAAGGCTACAAGCCACAAGAGATGCAATCAAATAACTTATCAACATGGAGACATGGATAATTTCTTTGATAGCAATAGAAAACCTAGATTCTACCAAGCCAAGAAGGGGCTTTTGACACACTCAGCCATAAGTGGACATTGGGCATTGTGAGTTGTAGGTAGAAAACTTATCGAAAGATAATTTTTTGATTATAGGATAAAAGTTAAATATAATAATTTGAAACCATCAGATGGTATCATACAACATACAACTGAAAGTTCGATACATATCTAGATATACCCATAACAAAACTAGCTAAACTTTTAACCTAGAAGAAAAATCTAGTAGCAAATACATCCTAAAAGAATTAAATGAAATGTTTCTTCAAAAGAATATGAAAAGAGAAGGTTGAAATATTCAATGATTTAACTCCTAATAGGACAAGGACTATCCTAGTCATTTCATCCTATTCCTCTGAGATTCCAGCACCTGAGATGGGTGTGGGACCCCGAAATATGCTTTCGACCTCCATTCCGGCCATCTCATCTTCTTATTGGCTAGATCACACATCGATATAGCAGTCCCGATCATGACTCATCCTATTTTTTTTCTTCAATTCATTATTGGAAGGAAGAAGAATGAGAAATTGATGTACTGAGCTTTCTCCGCTGATGTGTCACCATCGGCATTAGGAGGGAGGAGCATGGTTAGGAGTGAGGAGCCGGGAGGAGCATGCAACAAAGTTTGATTCCAATTACCTCACAAAGATCAGGAGGAAGGATTGCTCCAGGAGGAGAGAGAGGAGGGACAAGAAGGAGAGATTAGAGAGGAGTGGAGGGGAATAATGGTCGAACCTAGAGGAGGAAGAAAGGGAGGAGGGAGAGATTAGAGAGGAGCAGAGGGGAAGAATGGTCGAAACCCTAGAGGCTATTTTTGCCTCTCGAGTTCAGGTTGTCGAACTATCACTTGATTTATATTCTTTCAACCTCATCCATTTGATCTGCCTACACAACTCTCAGAGCACTTAGATTTGGACCTTCGGGATTTGGTTATGCACGATCTAGGATTTGGCTATGCGATGATTTGGCTGTGCGTGATGCGATGTGAGATTTGGCTCTGCACAAGTTTGGGCTGTAGGTGTTGTGCGATAGAATGATTGATCTTCATAGCATGGTGACAGCCTAAAAGCATGATGATAGCCTAAAAGCACTCACATGTGGTGATAGCCCAAGACTAATATCGTGATAAAAAAAAATTTAGAAAAAAAATCATGCATGAGAAAAAAAATCTTACAAACTATAACTATGGGTATGCATAAAAAAGGAGTCAAAAAACTAATATTCCTAGGACAAACCTAGCACATATGCATTAAAAGAAAAGAAAGTTATAAATAAAATGAGAATCTCACGTGGCCGATATTCGACATGAAAAATTATTCGTCTGAGATCGATACTATTTGAAATAATAATATGTTCGAAAAAAATATAGCACCTCACGTATAGTTTAATCCCATAAGTTCATAATCTTCTGTCACTTATAGGCTATATAAATATTCACACCCAATACTTAGTCTCTTATAGCCATAATATTTATCGAGAGTCAAGAGTTTGCTGTAAGTTCTAATGGCAATATTATTCTTAAGCACCTTGAGCCTTACTTGAGAAGGGAGAGGAAGGGAGATTCTAGAATTCATACAGTGAAATTGACAGGGCTTGCTAGTGCAATTTTGAGAAAATAATTAGTAGTGGTGGGTAATGACAATTTTGAAAGGTTTGAGGTAAGTTGATTGAAAGAATTTTTTTTCTTCTTTATTTGATCAGATTACAATATTACTTCTCTTTTGCTCTACACCTTGTTTTGATGTTATCCATGTATCAAATTGTCTCCTATGTTTAAAATTGGTAAAGCTATTCACTCATAAAGAATCATTAGAAGCTTCTTGACATTGCTAGATTCTAGAGCCTAGTAATCAAGGTTTCTACCTTCTTTTGGCGATGATATGGTATTTGAGGTTAGTGTTACTTAAGATAATGAGCTCTTTTTGATCTTCGATAGCTCTAAGCATAAGGGACATCTAAGAAAAATTGCATTTCAAGCTGCTAATCATCGTAGTTGAAGTTTGAATCTAAAATAATTTTTTTTATTAAAATTTTTAATAATTTTGTTATAAATTATAGATGTTGAGCATTGATTATTTTTATATGAATTTTTGAAAGCTATGATTCTCGTGTCATGGATGTTTGACTTTAGTTAGTCTTTTTTGGTGATTGTTTAATTGTTGACTTGAAAATATGCCTATTTTTTTTAAAATGAAGGTACTATTATGAGAATAAAGAAGCAATGATTTGAGGTATGAGTCAGCAATGACTTACAACAAGGCAAGAAAAAAGGTCATCTAATATAAAATAGATCAAAAACTATTTATTGATCACTATAACCATCCCCATCTCTATGATCTTTAATGGTTTTGACAGTTTGCATCCATAAATTTCTAATATGATGTAATCGCAAACTATGTCACTCCATGCCTTTTGACTTGCTACTTATATTAATATATAATTTTAGGGCTTCAGCATGTCTATCCATATTTTCACTGAATCCTATCTATTTGATCTTCATCTCTATACTACTTCATGCAATTTGCCACAACTGAACTCTATCTTGAAGATCACATTGCTTTTGCTTATCTAACTCTATCAAATCTAATCCATATGGTTACTATAATAAAAATGATCATTAGCGATATTTTTAAGTACCATTATGGGCCAAAAAGAATACTGCAAATATCTTTATCGATTTTTTTATGATACTTTTTTATGTATTGTCTTAAGATAGTGTGAGCAATTAATTATCAGTATTTTCAAAAAAATATTGATCAAAACTTTTATCTTAGCCATCAAACTATAGCTTATATTATTAGCATATAAATATAGTTTATTTAACTTATTAACATACATTCATGTCGTTAAATAAATAATGCTAAAAATATATATGTATAATATCATATTTTATGAGATTAATATGACTAAATCAAGCTCTATATAAAAATTAATAATTTAAAATTTAGTGATAATTTTTTAAAATTTCATAAATTATGATATTATTTACCAGCATATTAGTTAAATGCCATAATAGCAGTTCTGATTTTTCGTACTTCAAGTTATATATCATAAAATATAAATTTTTAGTGATATTTATAATAAAGTACTGTTATTAAAAAAATATTTATTGACAGATAGCGATATTTTTATCAAAATATAATAAAAAAATTAGTGGCATATAATAAAAATATCATAAGTAAATTGCTACCAAAAATTATTTTTGTTGTGCAATTCACCACAACCGAACTCTATATTATTTGACAAAGATTACATTATTTTTGCTTATCTAACTCCATCAAATTTAATCCACATGGTGTTTCCTATTAGCCACCATTTAGATTGTTGAAATGGATGTAAATAGGGTGGTGGATGCTCCACCAACTCAAGTTGGTGAAGTTCAAACTTAAGGTTTCTATACAACTAATGTCCATAATCTTTCAATCTTAAAAAAAATTAAATGATCATATGATGGGTATGGATACTAAATTATCATGTGATATCACTCTATTAATGGAGATGAATAGCAAAACTATATTAGGCCAGTATGGCAACTCAAAAGATCGAATTAGAAATTTTTGAAGTATGGAGAAATGAGTGCAAAAGAGAGGTGTTCCCTTAATTTTTCTCAAAAATAAAAATGAAGTCCTCATTTTAGTAAAGCTCAAACCAGCCGATTTTAATATATGTCATCAAGCTTACATTGAATATTAGGGATTAGGGCTTAGGTTTCAACTTTATCCACTCCAACGACATATCGCCATCCTGAGCTCTTCTTCTTCCATAGTGCCATGGACTACAAAAGTTGGCCACCGACACTGGATAGGCCAGCTCTCTCTCTCTCCCTCTCCCTCTCTCCCCCTCTTGATTTTTTGTTCTCTTTGGATCCCAATTGGGGTTTTATGTAAATTATCAAGATGCTTTCTCTTTCCTTCATTATCCTATCTTATGATTTTTTTTATTTGATCTTTTTCTCTCTTCTACTCTTTAGATTAGTGGAGAGAATCTTATTAGGGGCTTGTTCTCTTCTTCCTCCTCTCCTTCTCTTTCTATAACTTTTATGATTTGTATATAAAAGATGAGATCTTGAAACATCTAATCGCTGAAAGCCAAAATTTTGCTCAAGAAATCCACCTGATCTATGGCCTCCCTTATAAGTTTTTATTGAATCGAATGCCAAATAAACCGACAAAGAGATTTGAAACCACCCCCCGTCCATCTATATGCATATAATTGACTCCTACGAGTGGATTTCTTTCTTGGATTGAAATAAATAGTATTGATTTCTTGAGAAAGATAATTTCTTTGCAAAAGAAATGCAAATTTAGACCTAGAATTTATAAAATTTTTCTTTTTCCATATGCAATCCAAAAAAATTGAAAAAAAAAAATTTTTGTTTGAAGGTACAATTTATGTTCTTTATATGGTAGCTTAGATGTTCTATATGAAACTGAAGCTATGATGGGATGAGGAATTGACTAAGATGCAGATATGCCTATCATCTAGGTAACACTGTTCATAAAACAATGATGTCTTATTTATGAGCCATCAATCAAGGAATATAGAGATTTGGGTCATTTCATCATCACTCATTTGTTTCATGCAAGAGTAGTTTCGAGTACCTCCCATCTATGGTTTTCATGTATATTGCATGAATTTTTCTTTATAAACTTCTATCTTCCTAAACTTGTTGGAGAAATATTGTTGACAACCTGACCATATATGCCTATCTAGAGAGAGCAAAGACCGTATGGCTGCATTTGGTTGGAGAAAAAGAAAAATTGGAATAGTGAAAGTTATGCCTGTTGGTATAGTTATTCCGAAGGTTTATACCTATTTTAGTTTGGCTAAAAATTCTTATTCTTATCCATCACAAGTAATAGTGCTATCTCATTGTAGTATGAGGAATGAGATTACTTTTTGGCATAAGATAGGTAGATGATCTTTCTACCCTGATCATCTATACCTCAATCATATATTTTTTTGGATATTTTGTTCAGATAAATAATTATGCAATCACTGAGTGTGCTAATTATATGCATGTAGAAGAATGAAGATTATGTAATGCTCTCCATTCCACTATAAATCTTAAATGAGACTTACCTTTGTGCAATTTCAAATTAAACTAATGGCATTTTCTCTAATCGGATGGGTAAATAAGATGCTCAACTTTGTCACTTATCTTTTTTCACAAATTTATCAAATAAAATTTGGAAGGTGTTTGAGGGAGACTGAATTAAATTCATCTTTGTCATAAGAAAATATCCCATTGCTTATAATCCAATTAAAGATAACAATGATTTTCTTTATTGTGAAAAAAACTAAGAGTGGTTCAACTAGAAGTACAAGCATTTAAAAGGAGACAAGCGAAGGATAGTTTTATTTATTGCAAAATATAAAGCTGGCATAATTGAAGTATTTGTGGCAAGAATAGCTTTTGACAAAGCTCTCTTGGAATAGTTATACCTTCCATAAAGAGCATTGATTGGCATATCTACTACTCATTTATGCTATTTTTCTAAAAGTTGCTTGGCATGTTTAAGGTTTATTCTACGCCTTCGGACTACCTTATGCCCCAATAAAATGCAACCTATAGAAAATTTGTTTTTCATTGCATTGTCACTCTTTTGATTTTTCAAATATCAGTTATTAAATAAACACCCTGCAAGGTTTCTCTACACCACATCTAACTGCTTGCCATTTATTTTCTATCAGCTGCAAGGATAACAAAAGTAGAAAGATAATAACTTAAGGTTTGTTTAACGATCAAGATACACACGCGTGCGCATGCATACACACACGCACACATACATACATATACATATATACATATATACATATATACATATATACATATATACATATATATATATGTATATCTATATGTGTGTGTGTAGTGATTTAGGTCTTAGCGATATGGGGGTCATCATGACCATCCCGTCTGATTGT
Source organism: Elaeis guineensis (assembly GCF_000442705.2). Lineage (NCBI taxonomy): Eukaryota > Viridiplantae > Streptophyta > Magnoliopsida > Arecales > Arecaceae > Elaeis > Elaeis guineensis. The sequence goes on along the minus strand of NC_026004.2, from coordinate 87,437,438 downwards.
CCCACTTTCTTCTTGGTTGGATCACGTGTTGATACAACCATCTCCATCTAGAGTTGTTCTTTTTTTTTCCTTCGATTCATTACTCGGAGAAAAAAAATATTGAAGTACTAACAATTTTTCGTTGATGTGTCACCATTGGCATTGTCATCGAGAGGGGGGAGATAGGAGGAGCATGCATCGAAGTTCGATTCTGATTATCCCACAAAGATCAGGAGGAAGGACCCCTTGGGGAGGAGAGGAGGGAGGAGGGAGGAGAGAGGCATTTGGATTTCCAATTAGAAACTAAGGGAGGAGGGAGGAGAGATTAGAGAAGAGCAGAGGTGAAGAATGGTTGAAATCTTAGAGGCCATTTTTGCCTCTCGGGTTCGGGTAGTTGGGCTATCACTTGATTTATATTCTTTCGACCCCATTCGTTCAATCGCTCCCATACAACTCTCAAAGTACTCAGATTTGGACCTTTAAAATTTGATTGTGCATGATCCAGGATTTGGTTATGCAAGATGTTATCCGAGATTTGGCTATGCGAGTCTGAGCTGTATGTGTTACATGATAGAATGATTGATCTTCACGATATAGTGATAGCCTAAAAGCATGATGACAGCCTAAAAGTACAACTATGTGGTGATAGCCTGAGATTGATACTGTGATGGAAAAGAAAGTTCTAAAAAGAAAAATCATGCACAGAAAGATGAATCTTACAAAAAACAATGATGTGCATGCATCAACAAAGAGTCAAACAACTAATTTTTTTAGGATGAAATCGATACATATTCATTGAAAGAATAGAAAGTTAAAAATAAAATGAGAACCTCGTGTGGCCGACATTCAACATGAAAATTTATTCATTTGGGATTGATGTGATTTGAAATAATAATATGTTCAAAAAAAACATAGCACTTAATATGCAGTTGGATCCCATAAGTCCATAACCTCCTATTGCTTATAGGCTATATAAATATTCACACTAACTCTCAGTCTCTCAAGGCCACCATATTCACCGAGAGTCAAGAGCTATGCTATAAGTTTTGATGGCGATATTGTTCTTGAGCACCTCGAGCCTTATCTGACAAGGGAGAAGAATGGAGATTATAGAATTCATACAATAAAATTGATGGGGCTTGCTAGCAGAATTTCTACCCCCATCATTTGTTTCTATATTTCATGCTTACTTATCATCAAACTTGTAAATATTTTTCAATTGATAAACTATTATTTAAGAAATTTTTGTCATTATTTTTTTTCTTACTACTTTTTAACTTTCATTATAATAAGGATATCAAAATTGCGATCAATCTAATTAATGGTTGGTTTAAAGTTATTGCAACATATCATATTAGATTGGTTGGTTTAAGTTTTTTCAATCCTTTAAAATATGTAATTATTAGATAGAATAGCTCTAGTGGACTAGTCTAATAGTTATCTGCTATATTGCCCCCTATCTTCAAATAATTTAAAATCATATGAGGATGCCTATTATCTACCACACATGTGCTCTACAATTTGAAATAGGGCATTAGTCCATGTAATAATTTATTCATTAAAATAGTAAGATATCAAGAGTCTAACACTCAAGTTAAAGTAGGTAATACTTATAATGAGAAGAGAGAGCACAGACTCTCAAAAGAATAAATAAGGAGGTAAAAAGATTAAAATAGATTTTAAAAATTATAAAAAAAATTAAATAGAGAAATGGATAGATAACTGGATGTAATAAATATAATAAATAATTTAAATAAATTTTATTAATTATAAAAATATTTAAAAATTATAAAAATTTACTTTAAAATTATAAAAAAATTCTAAACATAAAAATAGATGGATAATTGAATATATTAAATATAATAAATAATTAAAATAAATTTATTTATTTTCTAAAGGAGGCAATCCAAGAGGGGGTAAATTGAATTTTTTTAACGATTAATTTGAAAACTTGTGCCCAAAAATAAATTTAAGTACTTAGTAGAAAATAAAAGATGAACACAAAGGTATAATCATAAATATATAAGATTTATAGTAGTTTGATGCTAAACTCAGTACCTACGTCTACTTTTCAAGTCAATCTACTTGAAAATTTCAACCACAACCCCTTAAGATTATAGTCCAATAATTTTCTTCGATTCACAATCCAATATAATTGGTTTTCACAAGATCACCAATCCCAATCTTATAACCAATTGTTTTTAAATTCATCAATCCAATTGATTTTTATGGAGATACTAACTGAAATCTTACAATATCCAACTTAAGATTTGGACCAATCATAAATTTTTTTATCCAAGAAACTCATCACAATAAATAAAGTAAGATATATAAGAATTTAAAATTTAGAATAATAAAACTCTTTCAACTCTAAAAGAAGTTAAAGTAGCTGAGATCTTGATTGCTTTAACTTCTTCCTAGAATGCTTGAGAGAGGATTGATAAAGGCTTCAATACTTATGCTCAAAAATGGTTGGTTCAAATTAATGCACTCTTTCTCTCTTAAGTTAAATAAATATAAGAAAGATTAAATTAAATGTATTCTTAATTTCCTTCTACTTTCTCTCTTGAGTTCCACTTAATAGCTTAAAGAATAATGTCAAAAAAACTCTCTAAAACTTTATCCTTTTGTTCCCATTTGAAATCTTTTCATTTATGACCTTAAAGTTATCTACAATTAATGTTCTAACTATTGAAAACTTGAAAATAGCCATTAGAAATAAATTTTGATCAATTGAAAAAAATAAAAATAAAAACTAGCCACTTTGTTGTTAGAATTCTGTGAATCGGCTCACTTAGGCTCTGAGTTGGCTAATCTGAAACTTTGAGTTGACTAAATAAAATTTTTGAGATGGCTCGATAATAGATGTAATTTTTTTAATTTTTTATTTATTCTATTTACCTAAGACTGCTTCAGTTCAATTCTCTTCTTAATCGGCTAATTTTGTGACTTTTTAGACCGGCTCAGAGAACTTACTAATTTATGCTACTTTTTTTGTCCTTCTACCTTTGAGACCGAGTTGGCTATCTTTTTCTATAAGTCAGTTAAGCTTCAGTCTTAATCAGCTAAGATATTTACTGGGTTAGAAAATTTTTTTGAATCTTTATCCTTCTATCTTCATTCTAAGTTTGAGATTGAGTCGACTATCCAAATGCTAGAGTTGGCTAAGATCTTGTCTTGATCAACTAAGAGAGATTTTTTGAATTTTAACTCTTTCTATCTTTTTTTTGAACTGAACTAGATCGGTTAAGCTCCTTACTCAGTCGATTCAAAGGCATGCTAAGCATGTCAAAATTGATTGTAGATAGCTTTCAATATTCAAACTTCAGATTAGATTTGCTTTTTCAAACTTAATTTTTGTATAATTGAGCTTGTTGAGAGGTCCTTCTAAACTAATTTTCTATTTATCTAAATTATTTCATATTGAACCTAATTTCTTTGCTTCCAAATAAAAGTCTTTGACTTAGAAATATGAATTCACTTGAGAGAACTTCTTCTTGGATAAATAAATCATTAAGTATGATGAGAATTCCTATAATCATCTTCAAAAGTATCATTAGTAATCACGAATTGTCCTCAAACTTTTTTGACATTATCAAAATCAAATGTAGGGCTACCATTATTACTTATAGAATTATTATATATTATAAAAATATATCCTAAACCTAGAAAAAGATAAATAACTAGATGTAATAAATATAATAAATAATTAAAATAAATTTCATTAATTATAAAATATTTAAAAATTATATAAATATATTTTATAAATTATAAAAAATCTTAAACATAAAGATGGATAAATAACTAGATATAATAAATAATTAAAATAAAATTTATTAATTATAAATTTTTAAAAATTATAAAAATTCATCCTAAACCTAGAAAAGAATAGATAACTAGATGTAATAAAAATAATAAATAATTATAAAATTTATTAATTATAAAATATTTAAAAATTATAAAATTATATTTTATAAATTATAAAAAATCCTAAACATAGAAATAATTAGATAACTAAACATAATAAATATAAAAAATAATTAAATAAAAATATTTAGAAATTATAAAATATATTCTATAAATTACAAAAAATCCTTAACAAAAAGATGGATTAACAATTAGTTATAATAAATATAATAAATAATTAAAATTAAAATTCATTATAACTTTTAAAAAATTATAAAAAATTATCCTAATCCTAGAAAAGAGTACATAACTAGATGTAATAAATATAATAAATAATTTAAATAAATTATATTACATATAAAATATTTATAAATTATAAAAAATCCTAAACATAGAAATGGTTATGTAATTGAATATAATAAATATAATAAATAATTAAATAAATTTTATTAATTATAAAATATATTTTAGAAATTATAATATTCTAAACCTAGAAAAGATAGATAATTGGACATAATAAATATAATAAATAACTAAAAGAAATTTTATTAATTATAAAATATTTATAGATTATAAAAATATATTTTAAAAATTAAAAAATCTTAAATATAGAAATGGGTTGATAACTAAATATCATACATATAATAAATAATTAAATTAAATATGTTTAATTATAAAAATATTTGGAAATTATAAAAGTATATTTTAAAAATTATAAAGAATCCTAAATATAGAAGAGGATAGATAACTACATATACCATAAATGCATAAACAACTTAAATTTAATTTCTCATTACTTTGATGAATTTTAGTAATTATGTAAAGTAACAAAATAAATTTTGATTATTAATTACATAATTATTCAAAAAGTTTAGAAAATTAATGAAAATATTGAATATAAATAATATAAATCTCCAAGTATTTTTTTTCAAAATTTTAATAAATTTTAAAATCTCCAAGCATTTTCAAACTTTTAAAAAATTTTAAACTATTATTTAATATGAATTAACAAAAAAATTAAAAAATTATAATAAATTTGAAAAAGTATGGATATAGAATATGCAACTTAAATCCAGTTTCTAAATCCTCATAATTATTAATTTCATAAATTTTTTAAAATTAGATAGATTTTGATACTAACAGAAGGATCTGAATATTAGATATTATTTCGAAAAAATGAGAAAGAATCGGTGTCAATAAAAATATAATTATTATGGACTAGAAAATAGAGAAGATGGAGTCATCCAATTGAAGCAATACTTGATGGATGGATTTAGTGATGTCCAGAAGGATCCAAAGGTATCTACAGAGGTTTGAGCGATAATGAGGGACCATGTATAGAAAAAAAAAGGGGGTGAAGATAGCATTTAAAGCTTGAAGGGAAGCACTTGATCATCAAACATCTCAAGCATATGTTCACTTAGCTGATGATTATTATTATTTTGATCTGATTGATTTAAAAGCAGCTTATCTATGAGAGGCTATTCGGATCTCTCGATAGGACCAATGGCAATATGAAGAGGTATTGAGGGATAGAGTACATTTTAGATGCTCTCAATTTGAGAAGGGTGGTGGCTTGGTGCAGGAAAAAAACACATTCACATTTATCTGTTTGCTGGATTAGAGAGGAGTCAATCCTTAAGGATGGAATCATCTTCAATCAAGTTATTATTTGGTGTATTTGGGAAGAAATCGAAGAAGAGCTCAAGAGGTCCCACCATCCATGATCTAGATCCTACACAACCGCAAAAATTAATGACTATATAAATAAGAATAAGAAAAATAAATAGAAAGGGCAATTGTCAATTGGTTTCACTTTAGCCATGCTCCAGCATAGACAATGGCAAATATGTATTTTTTATCGATGATTAGTATAGTAAAGAAAGTTGGTATAGATATTGATCATCTTATATCTTATGAGATATATGAATCATATTGGCAACAACAACTCACAGATATCAAATCTTGGATTGAGAGTTATAAAAGGGAGTGGAACATTAATGGGGTGACATTGATATGTAATGGTTGGTCTAGGCCTACTACGAGGAGTATCATCAACTTCTCAGTCTATTATGATAGGATGATCATTTTTCATGCTTCAATTAATGCTTCAAACAAAATACATGACTCTAATTATATTTTAGGCTGGGTGAGGATGTAGTTTGATGACATTGATGAAGAGTATATCATCCAAATAGTTACAAATAATGGGATAAACTACATGAAAACTTGAAAGGATATGATATTGGAAAAGCGACATCTACGTTGGACCCCTTATACAGTACATTATATAAACTTGATGATGAAGGATATCAGATGCTATCTAAGATAAAATTCATAGTAGATAATGGATAAGCAATATCGAAATATATCTACAATCACACGTGGTTACTTGCTCTTATGAGAAAATATATTCAAGAGAAGCTGCTCATGCCAGGATTGACAAGATTTACCACTAATTATATAGTATGGAAGAGCCTTCTTGATAACAAGTTTGGTTTGAGTGCTATGATGACTTCTAATGAATGGAGGGCTCCCAAATATGTAAGGACTAATGATGGATGACATATTGAGATATTATGTTGATTAATGATTTTTGAAATAGATACTCTGTTGATCCTATAATTGACTTTAATGATTTTAAAACTTTGACTGACTATGATACTAATTATATGTTCATGAGTGAATGTAGGATTTTTCAAGTGCCTAAAATGAAGAAATTATCTATAGAAGAAATCTCCTCAAAAGAAGCTAAGTCAAAGAAAAGAATGATTTTAAATGCTCAAATAAAACTCAAATAAGAAGTTTTTGGAAGCCTTCGTGATGGAAAAGATCATAAAAATTAAAGTAGAAGAAGCCTTCAAAAGTTAAAGTCAAAAAGCCACTCATGTAGAAAAATATTTAGAATTTTTCAGTTGGCTATTATCTGAGTTAACTCAAATTTTATTCAAATCGACTCAAACTGAAAAATAGAAAAAAAAAATTTATGGCATATCAAAGTTTCAATTAGCATGCATTTAAGTCAACTCGAGTATCGTCCGAGTTGACTCAAAAAAAATGATAGAAAATCTAAGTAGACTTGCAAAAATATGAATAGACTCATAGAAATTCGAGTGGCAGCTCGAGTCGACTCGAATTATCCGAGTGAAAGTTGCAAAAAAAAGATAAAGAAGAATATTTTTAGAAAGACAGACTCAAAGGTTATTCGAGTCGACTTGAGTCCAATCCGAATCGACTTGAGTTCCTATGGCTAGTTCTGTAAAATTTTCAAAAGTATATAGAATTATTTCTAATAGTTAGTTTTTTACTTCAACGGCTAGTCCAAACCTCCTAATGGCCAAAACTCCTCCAACTAATATTAAGACTATAAAAAGCTAGAGAATCAAATGGAGAAGCAAGAAAAAAGAAATTAAAGAGGAAAACTTTTCTTTTAACGAGAGCTTCATTGCATATCTTTAAAAAGAGAAAAAGAGAGAGATTTGTGCATAGATTTGAGAAAGCTTTCAAGTGTGATCATCCTCATCATCTTCTACATCCTCTCAAGTATCAAAAAGAGAAGTTTAAGCTTTATTTGAGTAATACATCAACCACTTCTTTGAGCTTCAAAGAGTTTTTTTTCTGTTTTATTTTACTTGTGCTGAAAATTATATCTTGTATTTTGTTTTCTTTACCAGTTTCTTTGGAGAAAAGAAACTTAGGGATTAGGCCCGTCCAAGGCCAAAATTGAATTTGTTAGATTTTGATTGGTGAGCCCTTAAAATTAACTAGATTTATTATAAGTCCGAAAAATAATCGATGTAAGATTTTGATTGGTAATCTTAGAAAATCAACTAGATTTGTTTGTGAGTTTGGATAAAACATACGCATTGTAATCAGGAAGATTATAGTAAAATTCTCAAAAAATTTTTAGGGAGTGGACATATGTGTGGGGTTGCATCGACCACTATAAATTATCTTATATTTATGATTTATCTTGCTTACTTTATATTCTTGCTTTGCTTTCATTAATTTACATCCGCTACTGCACATATAAATTCTACACAATCACTCAAGTTAAGCTTAAATTGAAGTACTAAATTATTTAGATTATTGATTTAATTGAAATTTTTAAAGAACCCAATTCATCTCCTTTCTTAGGTTATTATCTTTCGGAGCAATATCCTTTAAGATGGTTAAGATAGTAGAGCTCTTGTATGTAGTACTATAGATAGTAGACGTAAAGAAGAGATTATAGCCATAGTAGGACAAAAGAAAATAGCACCATATTTGTGTATCTTTGAGGACAGATGGGATACGCAAATGGAAAAAGAATTATACTTGAGAGGTAAAATTTATTTGAATCTCAACTCTTACTTATTCTTTATTGAATAAGCTATGAATGTCTTTGTTCTTAATCAATATTATTCTTATTTTTTGTGCAGCCTACTATTTAAATTTCAAATATCAGTATGACTATAATATTGTCTTGGATGAGGAGCTTCTGATGGCCCTGAGAAATACTGTATATAGGTAAAGAACAAAACAACATATACTTGATATCTTAAATATATATCATAGGTATAATGAAATATTGATCCAAGAGACCTTGACCCTTTTGGTGACAAATTACATAGCCTTTTGTTTTGTCCTATACTTTCTTCCCTGCTCTCTAGAAAGCAAAGCAAATGGTCAGGTCCATTTGGGTTGGGTCATTGAGTAGAAGATTCAAATCAATCTAAAAATCAAACAGGTTGGATTAGATCGGAACTCCGTAAATCTAAACTCGATCCAAAAAATAAAATGGATCCAATTTTAGAACCAGTCCAATCCTACAAGTCTTTTAAAATGGTTTATATCGGATCTAAATGAGTCAGGTCGGATCACTAATTAACCCGACCCATTTATACCCTTAATTGTAGCCTACACATATCATGATAGATAATTAATCTTAATTCGGGTAAACTAGCTTCTAAAATTTAAGCAGAGATTTGCATCATATGCCATGTACAAAGATATATCAACAAATTTGTATATAATCAAAGATTGGCTACAAAGGAGAGAGAGGACTGAATGCCAAAGTAGAATCACAAGATGATTCCAAAAAATTCTGCATTGATATCAATGTTAAAGGATAAAGAGGTATAATTTATCTATAATGTAAATGTATTACCTTGAAAATTTACAGTATGCTCGGGTTGAAATTGGAAAGATAGTTGGATAGTTTTTTTTGAATATTCCATCTATCATGAATTTTAATAGAGTCAATTTAGCAATATCATATAGGATTTGAGAAGAATAGAATCAATTTAGCAATATCATGTAGGATTGGAGAAGAGTTTTGAATTTAAAATTAAAATACCAGCGGATTTGGAGTCATGGGTTACCCAAAAGCTTAAACCAATAAGCTACGGTTAACATTGTTTTTAGATTGATAGATAAAATATTTATACCCTTTAAATTCTTATATATAAAAGTCCAAGAAATAAAACCCTAGCGATCGTCACAGCTTCCCAGTTCGGCCCCTCCGAGGCTGCCGCCCCGTTGATACTCCAAGGACGGAAAAAACAGGGGAAAAATCGGGGGGAAAACATTGGAAAATTCAACGGAACAAAGGAAAGACGGAAAAAATTGAAAGGTAAGACCTTTTCCTACATAGATCATTATTTTTTCCTTTTCGCTTCTTTTTTCTTTCCATTTCATTCTCTATTTTCGGAGATCTGGGGGGACGGAGAGCACCTGAGAGGATCGGAGGGGTTTTCTAGGTTCCATTTGGGGTTTTTTCTCAAGCATATAGGATTTTGTTAGAGTTGTGGCGGTGCCTTGAGGTTTTGAGTTTTTAATCTTGGCAGAGGCATGATATTTTGTGGGGTTTGGGGGATTTTTGATCGGAAGGATTCTTCTTTGGCTCCAAAAATTTCAATTTATGGAGTTTCGTTCTCATGATAATGTGAATATGATACCAAATCCATGCTCTGGGACTTGCACGAGGCTAAGTTCCACCTTTCTGCACTGTCACTGTTATGTGGAGGGCCAAATGCGTGTCGTGGTAGTTCACACCGGCCACCACGGGACGAGAGTGACAGACTCAAGGCTTATGGTTTAACATGTGCTTTTCCTTACTTTCTGAACATTAGCTTTGTGAGATAGGAGGTGGTCTAATTGTTTTGAAAGCTTGAGTAAGAGTCATGGTCGGAATCAGAGAAACCAATGTTTGATTGAGGGGGCTGGTGTACTTTTAACTTGTAATTAGTTAAAAAAATAATTTCTTCACTTCTATTTGATGTATATATTAGTCATTGCATATGGGAATTAAGGAAAACATAGTAGTTGTTCTCTAAATTCTGTGTTTTTAATGGTTAGCAGTAGCTATGGACATCAAAATCTGTTGGTGTGGCTTTAATAGATTGTCATCACAAAAGCAGCATGGCATGTGAGTAATTATTTAATTTATTTATTGATTAGGCTGGTTCAGGTTGATTGGGTGGCTTTAGGTACCCAAATAACCTAACCAGAGTAAAGGTTAATCGGGCGGCTTTGGGTACCTGGTAGGTTTACCATTTTTTAGTGGGATGGGTTTGGGATTTATAGATAATTTTGTCATCGGGTTTGGGACAGGTTCGGGTAGCAAGATTCTACATGGGTTAAGCCTTTAAGGTAGTAAGATTTTAAACATGTTCGGATACCAGTGTGGCAAATTTTGTGGGTACCCTACTTGTTGCCATTCCTATCAGGACCCATAGCATTTTAGCTGTCAGCACAGCCACTGCCGCCACCACTCCGCTACAATCCTGCAAAACCTTTTGATCCCTCTTCATATCGCCTAAGATCCCCATCTTGGCAGTTCTTAAGGTACTTGATTCCATGAAACCTACATGAGGGGCCTTGCTATGTGTGCCTGTTTGTGTGTATGTGCCCCAAAAAAGGTTTTGCAACCAAGAGATTTAATGGATATCAAAAAATCCTTTGCAAATGGTGATTCACCCTTTTAGGATAGGGTAGTCCATGGCCATCAGACTCCTCCTGGCAGGGTTATCCTCAAACAATGATGTGCATTTAAACAAGCTTTTAATCCATTGAAAACTATGAAGCTAAATATCACAAAGATGATCCTTTAGCCACTGATCAGGACATTGACTGGATTGGTGGTCTTTTGTCAGCATGTTTTGAGAGAAGAAAGCAAACTTTTGGATGAAATTTGCATTGTGTGAGTAATTACGTCCGATACTCTGTAAAATCTGTAAAACAGATTGAGCTGGATGAGAAGACTGTTGGCATCTGTGAACAATCCACAATTGTACAATATGAGCTGCAGTGACTATCCATGCCCTGTAATTTGTGCTTCTATGCAGTTTAGGTGAGTATTATTTTTTAGATGCTATCAGATGCCGCATCTTCCAATTGTGGGTTGTTCGCATGCTAATATGAATTTATAAATATAAAAGCTTTCTCATTTAGAAAGAAATGCCTCATGCTCATGGGCCGCACAATGTCAGGATATGTTTCTTTCCATTAGGACGTGTCTCGATAACCCTGAAAGTACTGAAAGCATTTTTATAAAGTAAACTTTTATCATTTATTGATTGATTATATCTTGATACTGTAGTATGTATGTTTTTTTTTTTTTACTTGTCTATTGTGGATTTTAACTGATGCCACTTTTACCTATGCAACATCTTGCTTAATTCCCTCATCTAATCGAAATACAAACTCCTCTCTGCATCTGTATGGATATGTTACGGTTCATTCTATGATTTGTTTCTTCAAGCTACTGATGCAGGGAAAGTTTTGATTGTTTCATATTTTGCCTCTGTTTGGTATATTATTTAATTAGATTTTTCAATGTGATTACAAATTTTAGTTGAGTTGATACGATATGGTGCTCAAGATATTAGCTAAGACTTGGCTTTGAATCTCAATGAAGCAAGAGGTTACCCTTTTTTTCTCCTAATCTCTTGCATTGGTGGATTAAGACTAGTAAAATTGTTGTGTTTCCTTGTATATTGGCATAATCATCATTATCAATGATTTCATTTACATTTGATTTCAGAAAATAGAATCTTCTAAAGGCATTAAAAACTGATTGCATTGTCAATGATAGGAATTAAAAAAATGATTTCAGCAAATAAAATCTTCTTTTGGCATTGTTTTTTGGTTACCTTTTGGTTTCACAATATTATTTTCTTGAAAAGGAAGAAGTTTGCATTTGTCTTCTTATTTCTCTTCCAAGTTGCATCTGGGAAAGGGGGGGGGGGGAGCTGTGTCTGTTTTTTCATGCTCGACAAGCTTTTTTGTTGGTATATATGTACAGTGAATAGTTAATTAGTAATATGCATCAATTGGTAAAAACATGGATATTTAATATCTTTTCTTCCATCTAGATGTTAACAATAGGAGTAATATGTTTTTTTTGATTTTTAGATGTAGCAGCTTAATGTACCCTTCTATTTAATTTCACTTGCATGTTAATATATTGTATGCTGAAAATTGGTACTTTCAGCTTGAGGCAGTGAATCTACATTATACAACTAGAAATATATGTATAGGTTGCATATGAGGAGCAGAATATATAATGATTGAACCTATTTTTGTCAATGATCTTGACAGTGGAAGTTAGCCAGTTTGCCCCTACCATTTAAGGTCCTCTCTTCATCATTTTTGAATAGTTTGGAATGTTGATCATTAACATAACAACTGATGTTTTGAAATGACTGTAGAATGTGCCAATGATGTGGCATATTGGTTGGCGAAAAATAAGATTCTCAAAACAATAATAGAAGCCTTTCACAAGAACTATGTGTTGGGACTTGGTTTCTTGAGTATTCTTTCGGTTTGACAAAGTTCTTCTTCATACACTAGAAATTTCTTGGGATGGACAACTTTATGATAAATTTTGCTTTGAATCACAAGGCATTTAATATAAAGAAAATTTCCATGCCATAGCTTCTTTTGTTCTTATCTCTGCTATTTGCATGCAAAATATCTAAAACTTGTGAGATTTGACAAGAATTACATATGGTCCTTCCCCTTTTTCAAAATATGTTCTTATTGCTATAAGAAACTAGGAACCTTTTGAAAATGAATTCTTAATTGTTTAGGTATCTCACTTAATTAACATTGGTTAATCTATCAGTGCATGAGGGGGTAACAACTCAAAATGAAAATGCAGTGGAAGGACAAGAATAAAAAGAAAATGGTGGTTAGGAAGTCTGATCTTTAGTATGTTAATTGGAATGCTGATTTTTGTTTGATGTCAAAGTCATGACTGTCAGTTTGTAATTCCAGTTTAATGAATTTTGTTTCCCCTTAGTTGTTAATTTGAAGATTTTTTCGGTAGTAAGGATCTCATCACCATGCTAGAGGATATTTTTTTAGTTTTTTTTTTCCTTTTTTTTCCTTTTTTTTTTTTTTCGTGGAGGGGGTGGTCTCTCTTGTTTCCTAGACTTGCCATGCCCACCCCGCTTGAAGAAGCTAGGGGTTGGCTCCATAGAGTCGATATGGGCTTCAACTATGAATATTTTTGCCTAGCTCTTTGTTATCCTTGGGCAGCCCATTTAACCCAGCTCTACTCAACCAAATAAACCGTCACCTCTAGAATCCTCAACGCTCCTCTCCCACATATTGTGTGACAGTGTGAAAGGATGGCTGGCGGCCAACCATTAGCCACCAGCCATCCTAGGTAAGCATCACAACCTTCAGTTCCCTCTCTCGACCGTCAGCCACCAGCCATCCTAGGTAAGCATCACAACCTTCAGTGCCCTCTCTCTCCCTCTCCCTCTCTCTCTCTCTTCCTCTGTTCTCCCTTATCCTCTCCCAGCCCCTCTCTCCCTTGCCCGATCCTAGTGGCTGGCTGGATGAAGGCAGCATGCCTTCCTCTGGTGTTCTTTCTCTATTCCCACCTGGTTTATCGAATCTTGATGGCAGATGGGGGGATAGCAACAATTAGTTGCACCGCCCGCCCATCATGCCTGACATCCAGATATAAATTCTACCTTCTTAACTTAAAATCATGTTCTATAATCACGTGTTTGCTGGGAAAAACTGGTGCGACCATGATGTTTTTGCTGAATTATTAATCTGATGACTCTCTGCCTTCCTATCCTTTGGCCTAGCACAATTGCTCTTAAATATCTAAACAACGATTTTTTCTACGTTCTAAGGGAAAAAATATCATTGAATTTATATCAAACATCTAGTTATAAAGCTTGATCTTAATGAGGATCTCCTTCATTCTCTCCACCTTGCTCACTGGAGTCTGGTGGTAGGCTGGAGAGCAACAATAATTTTGTTGGCTATCTATTGATTTTACTATCCTATGATATTCGGGACTCATCATTGTGAAATTAGCATCCGAAAGTCCCATGGCTCTTAGCTTCTCTTTAGCTCTTATTGTTCATTATTAAATTAGCTTGCAGGACCCTGCTGGTAGGCCGACGGGCAGCAACAGTGAGCTCCTCATCTACCCTGTTTATTAGTTTAATTTGTTAGTTAAGCATTGAATTGTTCATTGTTAACTGTGAAGCTTCTTCAATTTTACCATGAAGCAGTCTCCAAATTGATGGTTTATGTATAACTTAATCATTTATAGCAGATTAAAAAAGAACTGTAATTTTATTTCAGTGAACATGGATTTATTTTGCTTGCATTAATTTTGCTCATATTCTCTGCTTATGGTTATATGTACTTTGAATATAGTTTTCATTGTTTGATAACTTGAAAGAAATATAGTGGTGGTGATGCTAAAAATTGTTATTGTGGAGATAAGAGATTGCATGTACTTGCTAGGAAAATACTAATAAATTTTGAATTTTTTTATCTTTTTTGTATTTTTTTATAGTTTTAATATATTTTCTATATATGATAATTAATAGTTAATATATTTATTATGTTATCATGATGTCATAGTTCAACCTGGGTTGACATGGTGGTTGAACTGCTGACCTATGACCTGGTTCCTTTTCTTATTTGATAAACAATTCTAGGATAGGAATATTTTAGGTGATGTGCTTGGTAGAATCTAGATTTTTTTTATTACTATCAAAGAAATTCTCCATGTCTCAATGCTGATAAGTTATTTGATTACATCCATTATAGCTTGTAGCCTTTACCAAGTTCACCTTGTAAATAAAAAGTCAATATTGTTGTTAACTTTTATGAATTTTGGGATTTTTTTATACATTATTTTTTGCTGGCATGTTATTTGGTAAAGTTTTATTTTTGGGTTGGCATGTTTGACAACATAACATCTTACTTGCTTTTTTAAATAATTCTCGTCTTTTGTTTAAAAGACCTCTAATATTTTTATCTCATTACTTTTAGTGGTTTTATTAGGAAACAGAAAAGAAGTTGAGAATGGCAAAGTCCACCTCTAGTGATGCTCAGATGCTCATTCGTTCTCTCCGTACTGCTTATGCTGCTACGCCAACTAATCTCAAAGTATCTATTTTTGTTTCTATATACGAATTTGTGTCATTTGATATATTTTTTGTTATAATTTATCTTGCTTTTTCAGTTTTGCTTCATTAAGATAGAGAAAATGATTTGCATCTTCGTCATTGATAAACAATGCAGATTATTGATGTTTACGTGGTGTATGCTATTGTTACAGCTGTAATTCAGGTATGAGCGGATACCATTTTCACCATATATGATATGAAAAGTTTTGCTTTGCTCTTCATTTCTTTCAGATATAGGTCTTGCTTATCATTCTTTCCAAAATGGAAAAAAATTGAAAATAAATCTTGATTTTAGTGTTGTATATTATTTCAAATTTAATAAAATTATTTAAGAATATTAAAATCAATTATGGTACATGATGCTAAGGTCCCCATGGATAATCCCATTGAATTCATGAGGATGTGGATACCATCCTATATTTTAAAGCAATGTCTCCAATTTATGGTCCACAAGATTCATAAAAAATAATATTAAGTATTAGTTCTGTAACGAGGTTTTGAATGCCATGATGGTGGTACTTTTCTTGACTAAATCAGTTTGTCAATACAAAGAGCAGCACCTAGCCATTGAAGGCAACATCTTTTTATATCGTTCAGCAAGTCTAAAATGACTATCTTCATCAAATAACATGATCTCTTTATATTTTAATTATGGCGAACCAAGAAGGAAATTGTTGCTTTTATGAATAGGTTGGTATTCCTTAATGTACAGCAATGTGTAGGAGAAAGAATTAAGATAGGTATTAATTTTTTTCACAAAGAAAGAAATAGCTTGTATCCTCATTCAGCCATGTTCTAACAATTAAGTTAGAAATTGTGGTGTTAGTGAGAGATATCTATCTTTATTATATGACTTTGAAAGCTAACACAAGAGTAGTTTAGTGAATCCGTGATGTTATCAAGAAGATTAAGTATTTCATTATTGGTTGTCTTCTGCATAATTTTAAAATGCCAGGTTTCTTAAGTTTAGATAGATGAATTATTGAAGGTCATTCTTAACTCTCGGGGGAAAGATAAGCTCACTACGAGGAAAAAGACAAAATCTTGCAAAAGAGTTAATCTCAAACTAGGTGGGGCTTTTTTTTGGAGAATCTTTGTTCTCTTGATTTTTGTGGAGTTATTTGAGATGCTGATGGGGGTGATTTAAGTTGATTTATTTGTCCTAGTTGAAAGTTGAAAAGAAAAATCAATGAGTGGATTGTTCATTGAAGAATTAAACTATTTTTATGACAAATTTTTTCAATCATATATGGATATTGTGTGTCTAAATCTACTTATGCAATGTTGATGGTGATACTTTGTGAATGATTGATCGGTAAATTGTAAATATCATGGTTGAATCATACAGTAGTAATGTTGTTTTGTATATGCAATAGTAATGTTCTTTTGCATATGATTGATCATTAAATTGTAAATGTCATTATTGATTCAAGTCATTATTAATTTATAATGTTTGCTAAACTTTTGCTATGTATTTGGAACCAAGGCTTGAAAGTTACAACCAAGGATCACTGAGCTGGTGCAGGGGCTTAGATCGATAGCTCGATTGTATGATTCAGTACACTCCTATGCCGTTCCTTGTGGGGCCTATATTGATATGATAGACAGGGTAGGGGAGCGGAAGAATGGGAGAGGAAAAAATAGAGAGGGTGAGGAGGAAGGGATGGAGAGAGAGGGAGAAGACCTACGGAGCACGTCCCAAAATGATAGAGAGGGCAGGGGAGAGAGACAATGGGAGAGAGGAAAAGATAGAGGGAGAGGGGGGAGGGAGAGAGGAAGAGAGGAATGATGTGGACGTCCAATGTTGGGTTGCGGAGTTGCACAAAGGAGTGGAGGAGGGGTTTTGCTTTTGGTTCCTTTGTTTTGTTCGAAATAGGGGTTCTAGAGGGGGTCTCTTTTTATTTTCAAAAATTTAAATTAAAGTTGGCAAATCTCTTACTGACTTAATTTTTTCAAAATAAGAAAAATGCTCTGTAGTCCTCCATCGGCCATCTGCCACTCTCCTTCTCTTCCTTTGTCTCCTTTCTCTCTTCCTCTCTTTCTTTCTCCCTTTCTCCCTCTATTGCTGCTTTCTTATTTTGTTTGCAAGAACCATTCTGGTTTCCATCAATATGGCTCAATACGCTTCGAACTAGGCAGTTTAGGATGGTTCTATTGTACTTGGTTAGAACAATATGTTTGTCGTAAGCTTGCGGCTATTTCTAAGTTCTCTATCCTAGGCATTTAATGCTAGTGCTGCTTTGATTGTGATTTTGGTTATATTTTAGTGGATTGTATTATTTGAAATGGGCTAGATATCATAGATGTAGTCCAGTTAAGTTTTATGAGATCGGGAAATTTAAATCTATTGGTAAGGTTCATGATAAAAATTCTTTCCTTTCGCGACTTTCTTTTAAAAAAAAAAAATTTTGCACTAACTATGATAGTTACCAATACTTGTCTGCTATCAAGTTTCCTCACTTCCTATTCCTTTGATGTGTCTTTTGGACCATATGGGACAGTTGCATGTTGATACATTGGATCCAACATGAGGTTAAACATAGTGCTATTAGGTGTTTGATCTTGACTTAGCATTTGTTTAGGTCTAATTCTTTTTTTTGTGATGCATGATCCCTCAAACATGTTAAACATGATATATGCTTCCCAACATAGATCATCAGACTGAATTTCAATATCCATATTTCCTCCATATTTTGATTTTAGACTAATTGAATCTTTCATCAAAGCCTATGTGAATTAAGCCCACTAAAGGCAATCCAGTCATGTTGGACATCAAGTTGTTCTTAGGTATGTCGGCAATCTAGGATCATAAAATTAACGTGTAACAGACAACTGTTCTTGATAAAGCAATGATCTATGATAGATCATGCATTTCATATTTTATAGGTTTCTCCCAAGCTTGGTGATATGTTTTCCATGTTCAAATAAAGGATACAGTGAAGTTTTAATAATTATTAACCATAAATTCATTGATGATATTTGGATTATCAGAACAAATGTATTACATAATAATAATGCTGACCAGTTGTCAATTTGTATGACAGCTTATTATGGTACTTTGTAATGCAACAGGTTGTCTATATGGGAGTAGTTGGATCATTTCCATTTAACTCTTTCCTCTCTGGAGTTCTCTTCTGTGTAGGTACAGCGGTACTTGCAGGTATGAAGTGTAATTCAGATACTTTCTTTCTTGCTATTCTTTTTAAGATAATTAATTATTTTTGCACCCTCACATGATGATGCAGTTTGTCTTCGAATTCAAGTCAACAAAGAAAATAAAGAATTTAAGGTAACTATTGCTAGAACTTAAAAATTTCGCTTTAAGCTTCACATAACATTATGAACTAATAAATAATGATCTATCTCAGGATCTACCACCAGAACGACCGTATGCTGATTTTGTTCTCTGCAATCTAGTGCTCCATCTTGTCATCATGAACTTCCTTGGATAGGAAAACTATATCTTAGCACACCATGAGACATAGAATTGTTTTTGGTACTTCCCGTCGGACTTCAAAGTGATAAAACATCTTATCGTTTCGTCATGTATAAACCTGATGATCTACATGTCCGATGGTTTGCACTTTTTGTTTCATGAATTGATCATCGCCACCTTCAAGAGGCTATATTTTCTGAGAAATATTCTTCCCATAAAGTGACGTAGTATGATAATTTATTTATTTTGTTTTTAGTTGTTTTTACCATAATGATATCTGAGCCATTTGTTGAATATTGCTTAGAAGAATATTTTTACTAAGAAAAGATAAAAAAAAGTTATCACAAATTATTTCTAAGGTGCAGTGCCTTTAGGGATGATGTCCAACTCAAAAATTTTGAGCAGCTAGGTGGATGGAGTGATAATGTCCAACTTTAAAAATCTAGTTGATAGGTTGGTGGGTTTATATATTTAAATGATGTCTATCAGTTCTATACGGAATTATGTTTAAGCTTCTTGAACATTCCAGATTATAGATAGATGGGCTTATGATTACTTAAAACTTAAATATCAGAAGTGGGATAGTTTTTTGATCATATACCATGTTATGTATGTTTTCCTTCATGTTGCATTAGTATCAGATACTTGGTGTATTTGTGTTGATCATGATGCATGATTCACACTACTAAGCACAAGATTAAGTGCACAAACATAACATAAGGAGGAATCAATATGTGATATGGTGCAATGCTGTTGGGTGATATGGTGCAATGCTGTTGGGAGAATTACAGTTTGCCATCTCATTATTAATGATCGATTCCTTGGTTTAGTGTTACTCCCAAGAGGTTGGTTTGATAGATTTTTGAAAAGTCATAAGATTTTATAATAAGATGCTATTGATTTTCATTCATAGAAATAAACTAAAACATGCACTTAAGGACGTTAACTAAGAATCAAAAACAGAGAGATGATACGATTGTGAATTCTCTACGAAAGTTTAAGACTATTAGAGTTTGACAGGTAAATCACTTAGCTTTTTTTTTTTTTTTTTCATAAACAACACCTAGTAATTATTACTCTTTATCAATTGCCGTCACTCCACTGATCATTCTCTCATGCAATGATACTTTTCTACTGGTCCATGAGGTTTCGGTGCTACCAGCAAAAGCAAGAGGAATCAATTTTCTCGGTAAGTTATAAATTTTTAAAATTAAGAATTGATAAAAAGATAATAATTTAAAAGATTTAAAGAAACAATTAGGGTAGTTTGCTGCACATTGCATAGTGCTGTGTATCTCTAATGGCCATCATTAGGAGATGGATGACCATGAAATAACATGTACAATTATTATCTTTAGATGGCGGCTATCTGTAGCAACATAATACTTTATAGTGTCGTGCATGTATCATAAAGGAATTATACTTAAAAAAAAAAAAGGATATTGATGAAGAAAAAATTATACTGTCTGTCTTCCTAGCTTCTCTAGATTACTTTTTAATCCGGCATTCTTATCTCTAAACTGGTTAACCATTCACTTCAGCTCCATCTTATGAGCCTATTTATATTTTGCAAAGTGAAGATAAAAATAAATAAAAAAATATATAATTTTAAGATTAATATATATATATATATATATATATATATATATATATATATATAGATTTTTCACCTGAAGTTTCTTGAGAAGCAGGCTATCCACTAAGCCATATTGAAGAGCATAGAATTAATGAAATTTTACTCCAAAAACTAAAGATATCTTGATATCCATCTTCCCTTCTAAAGGGTTGGACCATAATGGAAGAATGGAATAAATATGACGCGACAACTCTAATAAAACAACTAATGATTAAAATATATACAATATATTATTTTCTGTTTTTTTTCTCTCTTAATTAAGAGTCCAAACGGATAAACAAATTTTTTTCATTTCCTCATATATGTTCTCCATCACATGAAGTCAAACTCATGGAACCTCCTTTCACCAATGGGAGAGTCACTATACAAAATAACTAAACAGCTTTGGCATTATATGTAGCTTCAAGAACTAAGAAGGATAAGCAGCATAATAGGATGGAGTTAAGGAAGGAAGCTTCAGAGATAGGGAGATGACAGTGAGAGAGAGATATTTGTAGATAGAAATTTTCTAAATACAGTATGGTTTTGAGATGAGAATACATCAAATTTGGTCTTGAATATATCTCATGCTATTTACAACGGTTTAAATAGGTATATGGGATCATAGTCAAGAAATCCTATATGTGGAAATCTTTTAGAATTGTTTAGGCTAATAGCTTTTGAAGGTTATCATATCCTATATTTAGGAGGGAAAATTGATTCAAACCTCTTGATTTGGTTTCCAGGTATGTTTTTTATGCAAATAGATGGACTTTCTTCTATTCAAGCCCCTCACTTTTTTTGGGTAGAGAAACAAAGGATAAATGCATATACTTTAATTTAAGCACCCCATATCTGAAGCAATGTCAATTCTTTATTCTTAAGCTAAAATAGCATTAAGAAAGCACAAGCCCACTTCAAAAGTTGGGTTTGAATGGGTAGTTAAAATTTCTAGAAATATTAGATTTGGTTAACATATTCTAGGTTTCATGCTTGACAAGCAAGATAATACAAAATATTCTAAGAATTGAGGAATCTATATCCTACCACGAGTTTGACTTTAAAATATAAATCATTTCCTTTGAGATTGAATCTGCTACAATACTTGAGAGAAAAATTATTTTTACTAGTTATATGTGTGTCATTGAACCTACCTTGATATGCATGTATAGAGGCTGATATTGCATGCTAGTCCTCCAATGTAACAAACATGTATCTTAAGATATCTGGTGTATATCTTTATCTTAAAATGAGCTAGGTAGCAATTATTTTAGCAAAAACTTATTGATGTTATTTGTTGGCAAAGCCGATCATGACTTTTTATTTAATTGAACAAGTATTCATGCTGAACAAAAATTGTTAGAAGTTTATTATATACCACATGCTTTGAGAAATTATGTTGGAAGAATAATTATGTAACAACATCATGTGAGTGCATCAAGAAAAAAAATCTATTACTTTTTTTATTTAATCGAGAATAAGCTCATATCTGCCTTCTACTACGAGAGTAAGAAGTAGATTTACTATTCTTGATTTGGTTATTCTTCTTTTTTTTCCATCTGGTGCTATGCTGTTTTGTACATCTTATGCTTTCGTTGCTATTTCTATCTCTTTTTATTCCTTTACTATTATATGTTTTAGTCTTGATAATTAAACCATCCACTGATATTGGGGTCATTGACGATCCCATACCCAGTTATTGTTCCTCAATTATTCTGATCCTTATGCATTGCTCCCTATCCCACGAAAGCACATCTCTTCTAAAGATACCCTTCTCATGGCTCTTCCAAGATGGTCCTCATTCTCCACCTTAGTTTGTTGCACTTCAATCCATGTGATCCCCATCTTTCTACCAATTTTATAGCATACTTCTGATGGGTATGCCTTGCTCATGATATTTTCAAGATTTTAAGGTCCTCATCCCCCACCTTTTGCTCATGCCCCTCAATTTTCATTATACCCATCCCCCCTTTTCATCAAATATCCCTCTTGGGCTCAAACCACTCATAACACTTTTAGGGCTCCAATGGTCTCCATGTACCATCCTATCCAAACTTGTTCCTTCTGGGCCCATTTGGAGGCTAGATGTATTATATTAAGTTGATGGTGATGGTTGGAAAGAGTTTTTATAGGAGCTATGCCCTTTTCGAATTATCCTTAAATTTTTCATGTACTAAAGTTTATAACTTTTTAATATCTTTCTTCATGATTAAGTCTTAGATATGGTAGAACTTGCTCCCACCTCTTTTCTAGACCTACTCAAATTGGAAAAATGGTTCGGGCTAGTTAGGTAATCCTCCTGGACTAAAGCTCCTTTTGCTTGTGGAATTTAGCTACTACGAAATTAAAACTTGAAAAAATAATTGTTTTCCCATCTCGTGGAAAAACCTTTTAGCTTTTTAATTGAAAATTCATCCTATGGTGTGAAGTATCCATCTTTTAGATATTAGAGAACATACTTCTCATCATTTCTAAATGCTGGGGATAGTTTGCGACTAGAATTGCAGATATTGAAGCTGAAAGTATTAGCTAAGTTACAAAAAAGCTTTATGAGTTGTATAATCTTCACGAATTGAACAAGACAAAGCTTCATATCATATTCCCACAAGGTAAAAGTAATCCTCATCTTTGTTTCTTTGATAGAATTCAAGCACTAAAAACTTTTCTTTTGTTTGCTTGTACTACTTGCGGGGGTGGATCATATTTTAAGATTGCAAAAAGTAGGGGACTCTGGCACCAACTGGACTTGATTATAATGAGAGAGGTTCTTTCGATCTACTCAACTTGGAATTCTCGAAATAATGATAAAACAAAATAATTTTCAAAAGAAGATTTCTAAGCTCTTTACTTTTATTGAATATTATTAAAACTACAAAGATCTTTCTTTCATATTAGCAAGGTTCAGTTTTTTGAATTTGGGTCAAATTAGCTTCTATTTAAAAAAGAAATATTCTAAAAAGTAGGGTGAAATCCTTTTATTTCATCCTCCTTAATGTATTAAATATGGTGGTATGAGACATTTTATGTTTATAATTATCTCCCTTTTCCAACTTAGATTTTTCTCCTCGTTAATGTATTAAATATGGTGGTATAAGACATTTTTTGTTTACAATTATCTCCCTTTTCCAACTCAGATTTCTCTCCTATTAGGATCAAAATTTTTAAAATAAAATAAAAATACTAAATTCATGGAGAAAGTTAGATTTTAACGTATCACAAAATTCTTTCCACCTCAGAAGTTATAGTTTTCTGAAGTTTCTATTTGTAATTAAGTTTTGGGTATGATAGATCTTGCTCTCAGAAGTTATAGTTTTCTGAAGTTTCTATTTGTAATTAAGTATTGGGTATGGTAGATCTTGCTCCCAAACCTTGTACAGATCTATGTGAAAATAACACAAGATGAAAGAAGACAATGCAAGCAAATTTGGGATCAAAAACTTAATCTTATATGAACTTTATTTAAAAAGAAATATATTTATTTGTCAATAAGTTTATTAGTAAACAAAAACAAAATTTTTTTAGGAAATTATATATTATAAGTTATGAATTCATCATTTTTCAATTGATTGGTGGTGGAAGTTCTCTACATTTGAAGGACCACCCAAATGGAGGCTCAAGGCCCTCTTTAGCGGAATTTAAGGGCTTTAGCATGTTTGTTGAGTACAATTAGCTTATTGTTGGTCGATAGCCTCGAATGTCGAGTAAAGTAGGAGCCAACGAGATCTTGCCTGCCTCGAATGACATCGAGTAAAGTAGGAGCCAACGAGATCTTGCAAGAAAAGAGGCAAACTTTGATCAACGTTCTATGAAATGTTGTCTTTCATACAAAATAGACTCTATCATATAAAAGGTATGAGAAAAGCAAAGATGCATGATCGTTGTATATTCTTCATATTATTCTTTCAAAAAAAAAAAAGAATGCATATTCTCCACAGTACAATTTTGTACATGCACTAAACATGATTGAGCACCGAAAGAAAGGGGCAGTTCACCATCGGCAGGGCCATCTATCAAGGTTTGGAGGGTCAAGGGTACTTTGGAATAGGATACCCTCCATTTTATATATAAGTCCATTTATAACAAAAAATAAAAATCCTAAAATTCTTTAAATGACCTTACTTTCAAAGTCTCATTACAATTTTTGGTTCCAATTCTGCATCATAACAAAAACCCTGATTCTTTTATTTAAAAAATGTCAACTATAGTTTGAAAAATATTCTTACTTTTTTAATGAAATAGCTTATCCTACACAATTCTTTTCCTTCTTCTTCCTCCTATTTTTCCTATCTAATCCCACAAAACTCAACCAATAATCCTTTTTACTAGCTCAACAATAAGATAATCTTGAAGGGTTTTGAGGGACCAGAATTTGCTAACCCACTTTTTTATAATCCAACAACAAAATATGGACCATACATTCTTTTTTGTTGCATTATAATACATGATATATAGAATGGAGAGAAGATCGTCTAAGCTTTTGGCTGGTTAACACCTTACCACCTATTCGGTCCGGGGGCTCAAACAAGCCCATCTACTTATAATTGTGCTAGTTTGAATGATAGAAAACTAACTTGCATATAAGAAAATCCACCTAATCTATTTCAAAAAAGTGGGAGTAATTTGGATGGACAATTTCAGCTTTTGCCACCCATACGTGAGATTAATGGTTTATCACAATGAATGAGAGATTGGCATTGATGACCTAGGTTCTAGTCCTGCATCCACCTCATTTTATTCAAAATTTTCACCCATCCTAATTATTATCATAGAAAAATTGAAGTTGTATAGGAGATCAAAGAAATCCAGAAGAGATCAAAACTTTTAGAACAATTTGTTACAAACAACACAACAAAATACACTCTTGAAGTTTAAAGACAATTCGCTATCATTTTGGACTCCTATTCTAATTTTAGTATTAAGAACAACCTTTAAAAAATCAACATTCGATTAAGAAACTTTCCTAATATATTGATATTATATTGCCCTAATTGGACCAATATTTCATACATTTTGTTGTTGAAATCATAACAATGACATAATCCTTGATACCAACCCATAATTCAACATATGCTATTATGTATTTTATATAAATGACCACTGTATTTTTACTTTTGATAACATTGATCTTTTTTCTTTTTTTTTTTTTTTGTGTTTGAAGAAATGGCCACTTTCACCTTTTTGTATTGAAAAGTCCCTCGCCAATTCATCTCATTCTATCCTGTGGAGGGAAAATGGGACAAAAAGGTATGATGTATGAAAAAAATATGAAAAAAAGAGGTAGCTCAAGAGAGAAAAAGGGGATTATAGAAAGAGAATCCTCTTCTCTCTCGTTATGACTTATCCCCACTATCATCCACCACCATCGAGGATTCTACATCCATCTAATATTATTATTGATGTCCATACTGTCCACCATCATCATGGATCTCCATCATTACCCACTATAAGCAATGATCTCCACCACTACTATAATCTCGACAACCACCTACTATCATTGATGATCTCTATTTCTACCAACCATCAACAACAATCTCCACCATGGTCATCAATGCCAATGCTGTCAAGCATAGCTATCACTAGTAACAATCTTCACTATCATACACCATCAATGACGATCTTTACTATTATCCCCCATCAAAAATTATTTTTACTACTACCCATCATCGTCAACAATCTCTAACATCACCTACCATTAAGGATGATCTCCACCACCTCCAACCAACAATGATGATCTCCACCACTACCCAACAAGGGATATAACCCATGATAACACAAAACCAATCGATCATAATCAATTAAAATTCATCACAAATAAAATATAATAAAAGATTCAATTCCATCATGTATTAAAAAATTAAATTAATATTGGTTCAAAATATCTAAATCTAAGATCAAATATCAAACTCATATCTCAAAATTCATAATTAGTTGACTACAAGTCCATAATTATCAAATAAACTAAGTTTTAGCTATAAAATTTTCAAGCCTGCTACATAGATCCTCAAGCTTGAATCTTTTCTCGATCCCAACCTTATTCCTTAGTAAAAAAAAAAAATAAAAAGATATGACTTACACTAGCTCAGTAAGTAAAACCTACTCTTTCTTATCAGATCAAATATAAATTTTTTTCATGATAATACAATATTTAGAAAGTGTTGGTGCAAAAATCCGCCTGCGCCGGAGAAGCTGGAGTTGAGGAAGCCGCGGTCGCCGCCGGGACCTGCAAGGGAAGTCTAAACCGGAGGTGGGGTTGCTCCGGCAAGACCCTCCGACGTTCAAGTCAGTTCTCTGCCTCAACAAGAATGGAGTGCTCGAACGGAGAATTTAGCAGAGTTTTGAGATAAGAAAAATGAGCTTAGAGAATAACGTATCTGGATCCCCTTTTATAGGCAGAGGGGGCAACGGATTGATGGTGACACCTGCAACCGTCTGGTAGTGGGCCGCCCACGGTCGGAAAAATTAATTGCGGAGAGTGGTGGGGTAGACTCGTGGCTATTGTCATAGTCTGCCACGTATGGCCTGTTGCGGATAGTGGGGCGGCGTCCGTTGCCGCTAGCTGTCAGCGAGTAGTGGGA
Organism: Elaeis guineensis; assembly: GCF_000442705.2. Classification (NCBI taxonomy): domain Eukaryota; kingdom Viridiplantae; phylum Streptophyta; class Magnoliopsida; order Arecales; family Arecaceae; genus Elaeis; species Elaeis guineensis. Next base: position 87,410,495 of record NC_026004.2, on the reverse strand, counting down.
TCGTGCAGCACCTGCCGCAGGGAGCGGGACAGAATCGTGGCCGTTTGCTACAGCCTGTCAGGGAGTAATGGGTCCGCTGCTGGAGCCGCGTAGAATCCGCTGTAGGACCTGGAACAGGATCATGATTGTTGTCGCGACCTGCCGAGGGGGTGCGGATCTGTCGATTGAGGTTCGGCCGTGGTTGGAGTCCGGCCTCCGTAGGAGCCCGGGCGGGACCGCTCCGATGTCGAAGGTGGAGCCCGGCTCTCGTAGGAGTCCGGGCGGAGCCGTTCTGATGTCGGAGGTGGAGCCCGGCTCCCGTAGGAGTCCGGGCGGAGCCGTTCTGATGTCGGAGGTGGAGCCTGGCTCCCGTAGGAGTCTGGGCGGAGCCGCTCCGATGTCGGAGGTGGAGCCCGGCTCCCGTAGGAGTCCGGACGGAGCCGTTCTGATGTCGGAGGTGGAGCCCGGCTCCCGTAGGAGTCCGGTCGGAGCCTTTCTGGTGGGAATTTCGGCCGCGGGTATTTTATACCCAACAGAAAGTAATATATATTACAAAAATAATACTTCATAGAGCATATAATAAAATAAGTCATAAACCAATCATGTATGCATAAATCATGAGTATTTTGTAAATATATTTCATAAATTATTCTTGTCATATGTCCATATCATATTTTAAAATCTTGTTAACAGATATTCATGCTATAGTCACTTAATACCCATGATAGGACTAGTGTTCTTAATCGACAAATTCTTGTTTCATCTACCAATTTTATATCTACTGGTAGGGCCTGTGTTCTTATGGATGCTAGCTCCGATGTCGATTTTTCTATAGAGATTCATTCATAGCTACTTGAGAGCCTTTCAAATCTTTATATATATTTTTTGAAATATATATACATAAATTAAAAAATAATTAAAATTTATGCTTCATAAATATACTATTTTTATTAAATATATTCATGAAATCAATGATCATAATAAAACATGCTTTTGTATATCATATATATTGATTCTTATTTTATGAAAAATATGATTTTATCAAGAGATTATATATATATATAATATAAAAATTTAAAAAAAAGAAGAAGCATAAGATCCACTTATCTCGATGGTCCTAGATTTTCAGACTTTGTTAAATGAACCAGATAATCTTATTTAAAAATATTAAATCATAATCAAATATCTTTCAATTAATTAAATAATAATAAAAAAAGCTATTGATCAAAGGATTGGCTCGATAGACCATCCGGGCATCAAAGTGATCCAAAATCATTTTTTTGAGGTCAACTCAGATCCTTAAAAGAGGAAGGGACGGCTCAATATTGAAGTCCTTACGTCTTCTTAAAGAGAGGAACTGGATGAAGAGAGAGAAAATGAAGAGAATCTTTATATTCCTCAAAAGAGAAATCTATGATCAAAATCATCAGGGGTCATGTAAAGGTGCTCAATAGGGATTAACAGTGATCAGATACTAAGAATTTCTAACAAGGGCCAACCTGAGATCTGATAAACTACACGGATATCAAAGCGATCTTCGATCATCTTATTTTTATTTCAAGTCCATACTAAAGATCATGGATCAGATAGAGAGAGAAAGAGAGCGGGTGGAGAGAGAAATTCTAGAGAGAAGGAGAGAGATAAGAGAGAGAAAATTCTTTTTCTCTCTTTTTTTTTCTTTTCCTTTTTTTTTCTCTTCTTCTTCTTCTTCTTTTCTTAGCCGAATAGGGGAAGAAAGGGGCGGGGGTTATTGACCGCCAGACTGATGGTGGAAGGTGGCAGCAAGCAACTGATAGCAGTGGAGTGGGAGATGATGGCTGGCGGCAAAGATCGAACAGCGAGAATCATGTGGCACATCTGAAAATTAGGGGATCCGCCCCTTTCTTCTAATTTTCTTCGATCATTGGCTGATCACCAGCAGCCATGACCTTCGAGAAAGATAGGTAAGGAGGTAGGGGTCATGCTCCATAGGTACGGCACCACAAGTGATGGCGATGGTGGTCAAAACAAGGAAAAAAGGACTCGACTAAATGGGAAAAAAAATAGAGTTTTCATTTTGATGACTTTTTTGGTGAGTCCAATGGCCAGCAGCCATTTACAATAGCATGAAAAGTGGGGGAAGGAAGAGAGGAAGAGGGGTTGACCTTACCTCGAGCTGTTCGGTGGGTCTTCGCCTCTGATTTTCGACGGGTATGAAGAGAGTATCCGCGGCTTCAATGGAAGAAACCAATAAAAATGGAGAGGGAGGAAGGCCGGTGGTCATCGTGGGTTGCTTAGGATGGAGAGGGGGTGATTTATAGGAAGCTCCCAGGGATTTTTGGCAGCCCTTGGGAGTTCGATTCCCAACCAGATTCGACAAGGAAGAAGACTCCCTTTGGGAGTTTTCGTTCCTCAGTTTTCTCTTTTTTTTGGGCCACTTTGAGATTCGTATGGTAAAAATTAGGTTATCACACTCCATTCTCCTTAAAAAAAAGTTTCATCCTCAAAACTTAGCATATCTTTATTTTTAAATAGATGAAAATACTTAATCTTCATATCATCTTCATCATACTTTAGATCAGTTTCTAGCAACCCTAGTTTCATCATTTAAATTGATGCAATTCTTTAACAAGGCATTGGTAAGAATAACTTTTCTTAAGAAAAGAGATAAAATATAGTGGCTTATTCAATTCTACAAATATATAATTAAACTTGGAAGATGTGAAGGAATAAGAAATATTTATAATCAAATAGCATATGAGTATCTATGGGTTGACTATAAAAAAATACCTGAAATTACTTGGTTGCTTGCACTGGTATCCTGCTGGATCAAAGCAAACACTCATACACTTTCTTTTTGTTTCTGATCTATTGGTTTAGAAGTCTTTGAACTATCCTTTTTTTTAATGGGATAATTCTGTGCTATATGTTATACTTTGTCGTATGAAAAGCATGCTCTCAGCTTTTTGAGACAAGGTCTATAATGATTTTTGTTATGATATTTATGGTTCGCAACTTTTTTATTATTATTTATGAAATTTTTCTATCCATCATTTAGATTTCTTGCTAATCTCGGTCTCTTTTTGCTACTCTTTTCTTATTTTGATCTTTTTATCTCAGATTCTGCTTTCAAAGCTTGTTCTAGTATATCTTTATAATCATTAAAAAGATGAGAAGACAAATAAAACCAAATCCCATATCTTAAATCTTATTTAAATCTATTAGTTTTGCTCCTTTCAGACTCCATGAGCTAGGGGCAAAAATGGCCTAATTTGTTGAATTTATTTACATACTCCAATACTGTCATGTTATCTTTTTGCCTCAAAGTCAAGAACTCATTCTCTTTTACTAATCTCATTGACTCAAAAAAATATTGATCATAAAATATTTTCTTGAACTCCTTCCATGTCAACTGATTATCGTTATTTCCATATGCAGCCTTTATTGCAGTCCACCAAAACTCCGTATTTTCTTTTATCATGGGAATGACTAATCTAACCTTCATATCCTTAAGATACTGTAGTGCATTAAACATTTTGTCCATTTTTTGAGTCCAGATCTCTGCAATCAAAGGGTCAGGTCCACCCTCAAACAATAGTGGATTAAGCCTTTTAAATCTCTCATAATATGACTCTAAAAATAATGTAGGTCGAGGAGCGGCTTGTATCTACTGTAGTTGCTAAATAAATCGAGCCACCGTTTTGCAAACTCGAGTAATGTTTGTCTAAGTGGCTGACATATTAGGAGCCTGCTCAACTGACTGGTTGGCATCTCCTCTCATAGTCCTTCTTGCTTCTCTCTTTTTAATGGCAAGGTTCGCCATAACTTCATTCTCTCTGTTGCTCATGATCACCTATCAAAAATATTAGCATTAATCAACTTCCTTAGATGAGCAATAAGAACTCTAAAAAAATTTATCTACTCTTATTTAATTATATATAATCTAACTAAACGAGTTCTCATTATTTATTGCTAGACTTTAATACTAGCCATAATCAAACCTATTGCCCACTATCACAAACTATCTTACCACCATCTACTACTAGTGATATTCACCGTTGCCTACACCAATGATCCCCACAATTGACCACAATTGACTATGCATAGTTAACGATCACTATTGAAGATGATGTACATGTGTAACCAAAGTGATGAACACATTTTAAACTATTGATGCACATATATAGAACTAAAAATCTTTTTAATGATATTTATTTTTCTAGGAAACATATAAAATATATAGGCATAGTGGTATTACAATACCGTCAGGAATGAAAATGTTTTAGAAATCAGAAAAATTAAAAATTGGATATGATGGATGTGATGAAGCTATTATTACGACAATAATGAGCTAAGCTAATATTTATAATGAATCTCTATTTGAATCTAAAAACTGCAAATTCTCAATCTTGTAATAGAATTTATTCGACATGTTTGCAATTACGAATGTGATCTTATCCCTATTAAATTGTGTGCATGGTAGTTGAGCATGTATATATACTCATTTCAAATGTATACATCAATAGCTTATAATGTATGTATCTTTCGAAATATGTGCACAGGATTCTTGTGCATCAGCTATTTAAGATGCATATGTGCCCAAATTAAAATGTTGGCACCAGCTGAAATGTGCACTACTTATAACTTTTTAATATCTTATAATAATGTATCAGTTGTTATCTAATGAGCATTGTATATTTAAAACACATGGATCACCTATTTAAAATGTGATACATTAATAATTGGACATGAGTAACTTGCCAATTTTAAATGTGTCTATCACTTCTAATAACCATTTGTAGAATTAGTTGGCATCTCCATATCGCTGCTAATAACTATCTTGCTTCGGCCCGTGGATGCCCGTGCTCTCCGCATGCATCCGACCTCATCTTTTCCTCCGATCTTGGCATCGGCCTCTATTACCAGCTTCGACTATTAGCCCCCATGAGGTCTGTTTATAGCCCATCACGTCATCCATTGAAAAACAAGAGTAATCATAAGTTAGGCAAGCCCCCCATACTCTCAGCTCTTAACTGTCAACTCATAACGTTAATGGAGATGGCCCCCACATATTGTGAGGTGGCAACACTCATCAACTCAAAAAACTAAAGGGCTAGGCATGGTCCTCAAGAATATGATGAGGGGCAAAAAGGTTCTTTCAGGCCTCTTCTTTTTTCAAGACTCCAATCTCACCTATAAAAAGATAATTCGAGAATCTCAAAAAAGGTATGCCTCTTTTTTCCTCACAAACGTTCGCTCTTTCTCATCTGTTGTAGAAAATCTGATTTGAGCGTCGGAGAATCTTCGTCGAAGTCACCTCTGACGGAGATTTTTCTTGTAGGTCTGGTCGCCGTCGACACACGAGATGTTGTCCCACTCCAGTGCCTTCGGCCCAAAATAGATTCCAACCGCAAAAGATTGACGTTAGAGAGAGAGGGTGTAACCCAGCCATACTGAAGACACAAATCATATAGGGATCTGTAACGAAACATGCAGAACTATTATTATAATATAGACCAGAGATAAACGAGTATGATCCTGATGGTAGATATGTCATTCCAGAATAATGGGATAATTACTCAGGAAAGTCATCTAATGTAGTGTAAATGGAGTTCTAACTCTAGATCTCATCGATTCTTATCTTCTAAACACCTTAGCACGTGACTTATGGGGCCGATCTTGACCTCGACAATGATCTTAGTTCGGATGGCTGATGTTTGCCTCAGTTGAGTCCTTATCCATTGGCCCAGAGGTAACAACCAGACATCAGATGCTGATCCAAGAGAAACTTCTACTCAGGTATCTTCTCCAGGGATCTTTGATCGATCCTTACTCCTAATCATATATCACGCCAGTGACTATATCAAAATATTCTGGGGCACCTGAATTCTCCCCGCAAGTGTCCGAGCTCCTCACATTTATTTGATCCCCACCTCAGCCTATGAGCCCTATCGCGGCCTTGGCCCCTGCATTGGCTGCCGACCTACTCTCAGTCCCAGCTTTATTAGTGCCACTGCAACCCAAGCAGGTGTCTCTGAGGAAATTTTTCATCAATCGATCCTCCCTTGGTTGATCATTGGACTCTCAAAAATAAGAAAAGATCAGAGGCTCAGCATGCCACCAGTCTGATCAGCCCACCATCAGTACTAAAAGGTCTTCATCAGCCACACTGTCACATGTACCTTATTAATTTTTTATTGTACATCACCCACTGTACATATACCATGAGGATAGCCCTGGGCCATTTGGACCTGACGAGAGGCATTAATGCCCCTTCCCCTCTTGTCCAATCCTCCTACGGGCCATGGGCAACACAACAAGACAAAAGAAAAAGAGGAAGAAATGGATAGAGAAAAGGTGATGGGAAAGGAGGAGAAAGAAGAGGATGCACTTGCATGTCCTACTTCGACCTCACCTCGACCTTCGACCTTGGCATCGGCCTCCACTACCACTTCAGCCATTAGCCCCCATGAGGCCTCTTTATAGCCCATCACATCATCCACTGAAAAATGAAAGTAATCATGAGTAAGGGAAACCCCCCATACTCTCAACTCTTAGCTGTCAACTTATGGCATTAATGGAGATGGCCCCCACATATTGTGAGATGACAACACTCATCAATTCAGAAAATCAAAGGGCCAGACATGATACTTAAGAACATGATGAGGGGTAAAAATATTCTTTCAGGCCTTCCTTTTCCCAAGGCTTCAATTGTTGGAAAATATAGGCGATTTCATGCGTGTATTTCAAAAATTTTTGAAAAAAATCACAATAGAAAGTAACTAGATTAATTATATTAATCTAACATGCATATGATCAGATCAATAAATCAACCTATCCTAAGATCTATGATATGATATATTGTATATAAAATCTGAAAAAATTAGAAGATAAAATCTACATGCATATATGTGAGTAGTAGATCAAATCTACTTCTAATCTGAGTTCAGAACTTGATGTTTGAATACAGATTGTTGCCCAGCTATGCAACCCAAGAGGGGGGGGTGAATTGGGTTTCTAAAAATTTTAAGCCCAACCGATTACTTAATTAATTTCTTATAATGAACAAGACAAAGATTTTAATTCAATATTAAATACCTAAAGCAGGAATGCAAGAATATAATAAAGATATAAAGTAAAGCGATAAAGCACACCACAAACACAAAGATTTATAGTGGTTCGGTGCTAACCTTGCACCTACATCCACTCCCCAAGATCCTACTTGAGAATTTCAATCCACTATCCTTTGTATTCAACCCGAATACAAAACGTCGGAAACTCCGACACTAGCTATCCCCAGCTAGATCACTTGTTTTTCGGGTACAAGTAAACCCAAAACACTCCGATTTCAGGTTCGGATCAACCTTTCCTTGTTTTGGAAATCCTCCAAAAACAAGAATAAAAACTCACAAAGAGTAAGAATATTTAGAGCACAGATTAATACAATAACAGCTCCTTCAATGAGCAAATATAACAATAAAAACTTTACTCAAATGAAGAACCCCTTTTTTTCAGATTTTCTCAAAGTGGATGAACGCTTGAATGCTTGAGAAGAGGTTGATTGTTGATTGAAGATCTCTTGAAAGCTTTGAACGATCTCTAGATCAAGGTTGAAACAATAGGCGTGAAGGATTCTCTCCTTGAAAGCTCTTGCTTTTCTCTTTCACAATCTCTCTGGTATATTGTGGATCCTCTCTCTTTTTCTTTTTGGATTTTTCGTTGATCTCAGGCTTTTTCGTGCAGATTTCGGATCCTCTCTTCTGTTCTTCTCATTTTTGATTTCACGTTTGATCCGCTATTTAATCTGCAATTTCTTTCATCATTTAAAGCATTTTGTAGCATTAGAAGCAAGAGAAAACAATTTAGATAGATAAAGAGCCGTTAGAGCAATTTTAGGAAGCATAAATGGCAATTAAAACGGACAAAAAAATAGCCGTTGCTGACATTTTCCGTCGCAGGGGTCGACTCATGAGTCGACTCATGCATCAGGAGTCGACTCATGAGTCGACTTTTGTTGCACAGACCAGAAGGTCTGATTTCTGGATTTTTTGGCTCAAATCAGCAGAGGTCGACTCATGAGTCGACTCATGCCTTGTGGGTCGACTCACAGGTCGTGCCAAGTCAAAAATCCAGCGTGCCATGGGAATTTTTGCGTGCCAAACAGCTCACAGTGCCATGAGTTGACTCACGGGTTGACTCATGATTTTCAAACATGCATAACTTTTAAAATACAAGTCCAAAATCAATGAAATTTTCACCATTGGATCACAAATCTTTTGTTCTACCAAGTGATACTATCAAATCAGAATTTTAGTGAAATTACGATTTTGCCCTTGAAGAGCATAAGGACTTTTTCATTTTAAAATTATTTGTATCCCTTCAATCTGCTTTGTAATCATCAAAATCAATCTAGGAGCAACAATCTCCCCCTTTTTGATGATGACAAAACATTTGAACAAAAATATTTATGTTAATGCATTAATTTCAAAAGAATCCATTATAAGTGTATATGCTTGAAAAGAGTATGATCCTTTTGGCATGTAATATAAATGCAAAAATAGTTTGTCCATTTTCTTAAAGATTTGAAAAGGGTATTAGATCATTTTGAGTTTAAGATATATCAGAGCAAGAGAAGATAAATAACTTTTTCTATGTATCAGAGCAAGAAAAATAATTTTTACAATGATATCAGAAAAGATTTTACAATGTATCAGAGCAAGAAAATTTTATAATATATCAGAGAAAATTTCACACTGTATTAGAGCAAATGTCAGAGAAAATTTCACACTGTATCAGAGAAAATTTCACACTGTATCAGAGCAAATGTTATAATATATTAGAGAAACTTTCACACTGTATAAGATCAAATTTTATCATGTATCAGAGCAAGTTAAAAGAAATTTTAGGGTGTATCAGAGTAAATCAAATTTCTTAAGTTGTATCAAGGTAAATAAAATTTCAAAAGATGTATCAGAGCAAGTTTGAATTTTGAAATATATCAGAGCATATAAAAAATTACTTATTTGCATTGTACTTATGATTTTGCTTTTGATGGATGACTTTTTGTTTAATTTCTGTCTGATACCAAATTTCGATACCAAATTTCTCAAAGTGTTGTTTAATTTCTCCAATATTTGTTTCCCAATATTTTTTTTAATCTTCCAATTTTTGTTTAATTTCTCAAGTTTGGTTTAATTTCTCAAGTTTGGTTTAATCTTCCAATTCTTGTTTTTGTTTAATTTCTCCAGTTTGGTTTAATCTTTCAATCTTTGTTTTTCTTTAATTTCTCCCCCTTTTTCTCATAATTTAGGGTTTTGTTTTTTTTTAATTTCAATTTTTGTTTTTGTTTAATTTCTCCCCCTTTTTGACATCATCAAACATAGTTAACTCTTCCTTTTTCTGAAACATTCTTTAATTTCTTCCCTTTTTGAGTTTTTCACAGATGTTTGCTCCCCTTTAATATAGCAATTATCAACAGCAAACAACAACAAGGAGAAGACAATATTTCCACAAGAAGAAAATATATAACCAAAATATGATCGATATCATTACAAAGAGGTAGAAATATAGGTAAAAGATGATTCCATTAATATCATACTTGTTTCAATACATAAAATTCAACCAGCTAAATGTCAATACATGGCCCCAAGGTATAGATCCTAGAACAAGACACTAACTCCTAAGACCTAGTAAAGATCAAGATAAGTCAATGATTGGAGTCATCAGATATAGGGTGAGGAGATGATGGATCAGAAGTGCGTCCTCTACCCCGTCTGCCTCTGGCACGAGCAGGAGAACGAGATGAACTGGGAGGCTGAGAACGCTGAGATGCTAGGGACTGAACAGAAAGGGTGAGTCTGATAGAATCAAGTACGTTCAGTGCTCTGGAAATAGATTGAAGTAGAGCAGTGAACTGAGTGGTAGCATACTCACTCGATCCTCGGATCTCTTTCCTCAGTAGCTCATATCCACCTTCTAGTGCTCCTCTGAGCCTGCCAGCCTCTGCAGTGAGGTCTGTGACCTCAATAGTAGACTCCTGTGGCTGGGGATGGGCCAATGCAAGGACTTGCCCCTGCAAGTCAAGAACTCTGCCAGTAAGTCTCCAGACTGTGTCCTCAAGCTGCTGTATCCTGATAGACTGATCTGATATCATCTGAAACACAGTGGAGATGTGGGGAGTAATGGTCTGATCAGAAGAAGTAGCTCCAGGTGCAAAAGAAGTACTACCCCACTGGCTAGACAGCAAAGAAGCCACACGCTGTGAAATATGCTCGATCTGATCGTCAGCCAGTCTGAACTCTGAATGAGGTGCTCTGCTCTCTGGCTGATACACTGGTGTGGGCATCCTAGTAAACTCAGAAGGGCCAGCCTCAGTATCAGGAATGAACTGGGTATCTGGTGATGCTGCCCTGAAGTCATGTACAGGAGAAGATGGACCTTCTTCTTCTACTCTGCCTTCAGTTCTGTCTTCAGCTCTTTCCTCAGCTCTCTCCTCAGCTCTTTCTTCAGAGCCCTTGGTCCAACCACCAACAGTCTTTGTAATTCCCATTCGGTGCAGGCTGTGTTGGTTGAAAGTGTCCACATGTGAGAGCTTGGTAGGTGTCTCCCCTTCACAGCTAACTCCAAACCTCCTAAATACTCTAGTAAGGGCCATACCATAAGGCAAGTGTGCCTTGGATCTGTTCAAAGTTTCTCTCATAGCCTCTATCATAAGTGCAGGGAGGTTTAGGGGGGTCTGAGTGATGATATGAAACATGACACATACATCTCTGCCAGATAGTAAGTCATGTCTACCACTCCTAGGAAAGAAGAGTTTTGTTACAATCTGATGCAGGACCCTCATCTCAATGGATAATAGCTTTGCTTCCAATTTGTTTAAACTTCCTGAAAAAGCTTCTCCTAAGATAATTCTGATCCCTTCTTCTTTAATTGGGAGTTCCATATATGAGTATCCTTCACTAGGCAACTGAAGTATATCTCCCAATATCCTAGAATCCAAGCATATGTCAATCTCCTTGACTGTTGAAGTCACTGACCCGTTTCCATAATTTAGGTTCTGGTAGAACTCTCTGACTAGATCAACATAGGTGACTTCCTTAAGGGAGCAGTAGAGTTCCCATCCTTGATTTTTGATCTTACTTGCAAAAGTAAAGCCTTCTTTCTCAAAGAACCGAAAATCTATGTTTTTTCGGTTTCTACTTTTCTATCCGAAAGAGGATTTACACTGGGGCTTATGGAGGATTGAGAGGGACCTTGAGCAGGTACTGAAACTGGAGTGGGAGCAGTTGAAGACTGAGCATGCCTTTTCTTTCGGACAACTTCTTCAGGCTCACGGATTGATTTTCTTCTTTGGGGAAGTTTCATCTTTGGAGCCATATCCAATAAAGTAGCAGATAAGAAGACTTGAATTGAGAGGAGGAGGGATCACAAGAGAGTAAAGAGGAATTTTAGTGGAGAAAAGAAGTGGATTTTGAATGATCGGTGAAGTTCTAGGGCACGTTCCAACCGTGCCAAGCAATGCGAGAAAGCACGAGAAATCTCTTTTCCAAGGAGACGATTTTTGGTGGAGAGTAGGAGGGAGAATTGCCTTGAGATAAATCCTTGGTTTTGGAGCAAGAAAGAGTTGGAAAGAACGGCTTTCGGAAGGAAGACGATGAGAAGATGAGTCGTCTCACAAACAGGGTTCCCGTTTAAAAACAATGATCCCGTGGGAAGTTTGTGGGATTTACAAGTTTGCCATTGAGTCGACTCATGGGGGTCGACTCATGAAGTTCAGAAATTCAGCAAAAATGCAAATAAATTTCAGAAAAATTCGAAATTTTGGGAGAAGGAATTTTGCTCAATGATAAGTTTTTAGAGTGATAAATCTGAGCTTTTGGAATCAGGATAGTTGTTGGAAATTGAGCTCTAAGAATATTTGATATCAATTAAGAGAAGTTTAGGCAAATGGATCTAGAATTCCTAGATTTCTCCTAATTTCACAGAATCTATCCTCACTAAGGGCCTTTGTAAAGATATCAGCTAATTGATTTTCAGTGCTAACATATTCAAGAATTATATTTTTGTTTTGAACATGTTCTCTTATAAAATGATGTCTTATATCAATATGTTTAGATCTTGAGTGTTGTATTGGATTTTTAGATAGATTTATGGCACTTGTATTGTCACATCTTATTGGTGTTTCATTAAGTTTGATTCCAAAATCTTCGAGTTGTTGCTTAATCCATAAGATTTGAGCACAACAACTTCCAGCTGCAATGTATTCGGCCTCAGCCGTAGACAGTGCCACCGAATTTTGTTTCTTGCTAAACCATGAGATTAGGTTAACTCCAAGAAATTAGCAAGTTTCACTTGTGCTTTTTCTATCTAATTTACATCCAGCAAAATCAGCATCTGAATATCCTAATAAATTAATTTGTGAGTCCTTAGAGTACCATAGCCCTATAGTTTGTGTACCATTTAAGTATCTAAGGATTCTTTTAACAGCATTCAAATGAGATTCCTTAGGATTAGATTGATATCTAGCACATAAGCAAACACTAAACATGATATCAGGCCTACTTGCAGTTAGATATAATAATGAACCAATCATACCTCTATAGTATTTTAAGTCTACGCTTTTACCTTCATTATCCTTGTCAAGCTTACATGAGGGACTCATTGGTGTGCCAATTGGTTTGCAGTTCTCCATTCCAAATCTTTTGAGTAGTTCCTTGGTGTACTTGCTTTGGATGATGGAGATTTCTTCTTTTGATTGTTTGATTTGGAGTCCGAGGAAGAAGGTGAGTTCTCCTATCATGCTCATCTCGAACTCTCCCTGCATAAGCTTAGCAAAGTCTTGACAAAGGGATTCATTAGTAGACCCAAAAATTATGTCATCAACATAAATTTGTACAATTAGCATATCATTTTGATTTCTTTTAATAAATAGGCTGTATCTACATTGCCTCTTGAAAAACCATTATTTAGTAGAAATTTGCTTAGCCTTTCATACCATGCTCTAGGTGCTTGTTTTAGACCATATAAAGCTTTATTTAATCTAAAGACATGATTGGGAAAAGCATGATTTTCAAATCCAGGGGGTTGTTCTACATATACTTCTTCAGAAATATATCCATTTAAAAATACACTTTTAACATCCATTTGAAATAACTTGAAATTCATAAAGCAAGCATATGCAAGTAGAAGTCTAATAGCTTCTAATCTAGCAACAGGTGCAAAGGTTTCATCAAAATCAATTCCTTCTTCTTGATTATATCCCTTAGCAACCATTCTTGCTTTATTTCTAATTACATTTCCATGCTCATCTAATTTGTTTCTAAAGACCCATTTTGTGCCAATTATTGAATAATCTTTAGATCTTTTCACTAAGGTCCAAACATTATTTCTTTCAAATTGATTAAGTTCTTCTTGCATAGCATTAATCCAGTTATGATCATTTTCAGCTTCTTCAAAAGTTTTAGGTTCAAGTTGAGATACAAATGCACAATGATTAAGTACATCTCTAAGTGAAGAACGGGTTTTTACCCCATGCATAGGATCACCAATTATTAACTTCTTAGGGTGGTTGTGAACATACCTCCATTCCTTGGGTAAGTCATTTGTACCTTGAGGTTGTTCTTGAATTTCTTCACCTTTCTCATTTTGTTCGTCTTCTTGATCCTTGTCTTCTGGAGTTGCTGAATCTTTCAGAGTGATCTCCTTTATACCTTCTATTAGTGGATCTGCATCATCAACACCCTCATTCTTCCTTGAAGGAAGATCGTTAGATTCATCAAAGACAACATGTATGGACTCCTCAACTACTAAAGTTCTTTTGTTGAAAACTCTAAATGCTTTACTAGTGGAGGAGTAACCTAGAAAGATTGCTTCATCTGATTTTGCATCAAATTTACCAAGTTTTTCTTTTCCATTATTTAATACAAAACATCGGCAACCAAAAACATGAAAATAGGCAATATTTGGTTTTCTTCCTTTCCAAAGTTCATAGGGGATTTTCTTTAAAAATTATCTTATTAAAGCACGATTTAAAATGTAACATGCTGTGTTAATAGCTTCCGCCCAAAAATATCTTGGAAGGTTGCTTTCACAAAGCATGGTACGGGCCATTTCTTCTAAGGTTCTGTTTTTTCTTTCAACTACCCCATTTTGTTGGGGTGTCCTAGGAGCAGAGAAGTTATGGCCAATTCCATTTTCATCACAAAAATTTTTAAAATCTTGATTTTCAAATTCAGTTCCATGATCACTTCTAATATTTTGAATTGAAAACCCTTTTTCATTAGAGACTTTTCGATGAAATTTCGTGAAAATTTGAAAAGTTTCATTTTTGTGAGTTAAAAAGAAAACCCAAGTAAAACGAGAGTAATCATCTATTATTACAAATCCATATCGTTTTTCTCCTAGACTAGTGGTTCTAGTTGGTCCAAATAAATCCATATGTAAGAGCTCTAAAGGTCTAGAAGTTGAAACAGTGTTTTTGGATTTAAATGATACTCTAGTTTGTTTACCTAATTGGCATGCATCACAAATTCTATCCTTTTCAAAATTCAGTTTTGGCAAACCGAGAACTAAATCCTTTTTAATTAATTTTGAAAGAGAATGCATGCTAATATGTGCAAGTCTACGATGCCACAGCCAACTAGTCTCATTTATTTTAGCATTTAAGAAAACTAGGCATTGCATGTCTAATTTAGTTAAATCATTCAAGTCTACCATATAAACATTGCCATGCCTATGTCCTATAAATTTAATGCAATCGTTAATAGGACTCGTCACAATGCAAACAGATGATTCAAAACTTACTTTATAACCTTTATCACAGAATTGACTAATGCTAAGTAAGTTATGCTTTAAACCTTTAACTAATAAAACATTCTCAATGTATTTGGAGGGAGTGATACCAATGTTACCTATCCCGATGATCTATCCTTTGCCATTATCTCCAAAGGTGACCATCCCTCCATCCTTAGCATCAAGAGTGATGAATTGTGATTCATCACCAGTCATGTGTCTCGAGCATCCGCTGTCAAGATACCATTTTCTGTTTCCTTCTTGGGATGCTAGACACACCTGTAAGCAAAGGTCACGTTTCTGTCTTAGGTACCCAAGCTTTCTTGGGTCCTTTCAGGTTAGTCAGAATGGTTCCTTTTGGAACCCATATTTTCTTTGTGTTTGCATATTTGTTAATAAGACATGTGTATGATTTATGTCCTATTCTTCCACATTTAAAACAAGTAATATTTGTAGACTTGTTACTTGAATAATTTACATAAATATCCTTCAGAAATTTTTGTTTCTTCAGGGGTTTATAACCAAGTCCAGCCTTATCATATATAGCTTTCTGATTTTCAAGGATCATATTTAGTTTGTTTGAACTTAAGGTGAACTTATCTACTATAGATTTCAGCTTGTTCATTTCATCCTTTAAGTTTTGATTTTCTTGAATCAAGGTGAATTTTTCAATTGAAAGATTTTCAGCTTGTTTTACTAAGGACTGATTTTTCAATTTCAGTTCTTTGTTTTTCTTCCCTAGTTTCTTTAATTCATCAATTGAATCATAGAATGCTTCATGCAATTCTTCAAAAGTAAATTCACTAGTGGATTCAGAAGTTACCTCATTTTCGTGTGCCATCAGGCACAGGTTGGCTTGTTCTGTTGAGGTTTCCTCGTCGGAGCTTGAGTCATCACTCGCACTCCAGGTTGCCATCATTGCCTTCTTTTTGAACTTCTTTGGACCTTTCTTCAATTGTGGACATTCGGATCTGAAATGTCCCGGCTTCTTGCACTCGTAGCATATAGGGAGTTGATCTTTCTCCTTTTCTTTGCTTTGATCCCCTTTTGTGAATTTCTTTCTCATCCCCTGTTTCCTTTTTCTTAGAAACTTCTTAAATTTCCGGGTGATGAGAGCCATCTCTTCATCCTGTTCTTCATCTTCAGATTCATCCGTTTCATAATCAGGCGAAGTTGTGGATTTGAGGGCAATGGTTCTTTTCTTTTTGATTTCATCCTCTTGATGTTGCTTCATGCTAAGTTCATGAGTCATCAAGGATCCAAGAAGCTCTTCTAGAGGTAGAGTGTTCAAGTCCTTTGCTTCTTGGATGGCAGTCACCTTGGCTTCCCAAGTTCTTGGCAGTGACCTGAGAATCTTCCTTACAAGTTCACTGTTAGTATAAGATTTGCCAAGACTCTTTAAACCATTGATTATATCAGTAAAACGAGTAAACATAGCAGTTATGGACTCATCATGCTCTATTTTGAACAATTCATATTTATGTACAAGCATGTTTATTTTAGACTCTTTTACTTGATTTGTTCCCTCATGGGTTACTTCTAACTTATCCCATATTTCTTTAGCAGATGCACAAGTAGAAATGCGATTGAATTCACTAGCATCTAGTGCACAATAAAGAACATTCATGGCTTTGGCATTTAATTGTGCCAATTTTTTGTCAACCTCATCCCATTCTTTCTCGGGTTTGGTTGATTCCTCACCATCTATAATCTTGATGGGTGTGTGAGGACCATTCACTATGATACTCCACATATCATAGTCGAGTGCTTGTATGAAAATCTTCATCCGAGCTTTTCAATAGGTGTAATTAGACCCATTGAAAAGTGGAGGTCGGTTTGTTGATTGCCCCTCGGCTAGAGAAATACCAACATGGGTTGCCATAGATCTTTGGCTCTTTGATTATTAGATCAAAGAAGGGCTAGAGCACCGGCTCTGATACCACTTGTTGCCCAGCTATGCAACCCAAGAGGAGGGGGGGGTGAATTGGGTTTCTAAAAATTTTAAGCCCAACCGATTACTTAATTAATTTCTTATAATGAACAAGACAAAGATTTTAATTCAATATTAAATACCTAAAGCAGGAATGCAAGAATATAATAAAGATATAAAGTAAAGCGATAAAGCACACCACAAACACAAGGATTTATAGTGGTTCGGTGCTAACCTTGCACCTACATCCACTCCCCAAGATCCTACTTGGGAATTTCAATCCACTATCCTTTGTATTCAACCCGAATATAAAACGTCGGAAACTCCGACACTAGCTATCCCCAGCTAGATCACTTATTTTCTGGGTACAAGTAAACCCAAAATACTCCGATTTCAGGTTCGGATCAACCTTTTCTTGTTTTGGAAATCCTCCAAAAACAAGAACAAAAACTCACAAAGAGTAAGAATATTTAGAGCACAGATTAATACAATAACAGCTCCTTCAATGAGCAAATATAACAATAAAAACTTTACTCAAATGAAGAACCCCTTTTTTTCGGATTTTCTCAAAGTGGATGAACGCTTGAATGCTTGAGAAGAGGTTGATTGTTGATTGAAGATCTCTTGAAAGCTTTGAACGATCTCTAGATCAAGGTTGAAACAATAGGCGTGAAGGATTCTCTCCTTGAAAGCTCTTGCTTTTCTCTTTCACAATCTCTCTGGTATATTGTGGATCCTCTCTCTTTTTCTTTTTGGATTTTTCGTTGATCTCAGGCTTTTTCGTGCAGATTTCGGATCCTCTCTTCTGTTCTTCTCGTTTTTGATTTCACGTTTGATCCGCTATTTAATCTGCAATTTCTTTCATCATTTAAAGCATTTTGTAGCATTAGAAGCAAGAGAAAATAATTTAGGTAGATAAAGAGCCGTTAGAGCAATTTTAGGAAGCATAAATGGCAATTAAAATGGATAAAAAAATAGCCGTTGCTGACATTTTCCGTCGCAGGGGTCGACTCATGAGTCGACTCATGCATCAGGAGTCGACTCATGAGTCGACTTCTGTTGCACAGACCAGAAGGTCTGATTTCTGGATTTTTCGGCTCAAATCAGCAGAGGTCGATTCATGAGTCGACTCATGCCTTGTGGGTCGACTCATGAGTCGACTCACAGGTCGTGCCAAGTCAAAAATCCAGCGTGCCATGGGAATTTTTGCATGCCAAACAGCTCACAGTGCCATGAGTTGACTCACGGGTTGACTCATGATTTTCAAACATGCATAACTTTCAAAATACAAGTCCAAAATCAATGAAATTTTCACCATTGGATCACAAATCTTTTGTTCTACCAAGTGATACTATCAAATCAGGATTTTAGTAAAATTACGATTTTGCCCTTGAAGAGCATAAGGACTTTTTCATTTTAAAATTATTTGTATCCCTTCAATCTGCTTTGTAATCATCAAAATCAATCTAGGAGCAACATAGATCGACGATCGACATTATTGAGAGATGTGGTAAAGAGGATCCTCACTAGTTGCTCACAGCCGCACATGTATCCAGCCTTTATGGATAGTCCATTTGAAGTTTCGATCTGATTGATCTTTTCGGGAGTGCTAGCTCGTGCGAAGATCATCTTGTTGGCTGATCTGGATCCTTTCTTCAAATCTTTTGAACCTTTTTAGAGGTTGAAAAAGAATATCTGGAGCATATGAGAATGAGGAAGAAGAATGGAGAGGAGACGCTTTTCTCTCTTCTTTTTCTCTATTCCCAAATCTTTAGGAACAAACCTTAGGGTTTCTATGTTTCGCTCACCCAAAGAGGAGAAGGCTCTCCTCTTTTTCACACCATGAAGTCATGCCCCAACCTCCTCACCATGGAGAGCTCTTTCTCATATCTCTCTTACATGCACAAAAGAAAATAAACCCTTTTATTTTGGTGTGAAAAGAGGTAGGGTTTGAAGAGTCCAAGAAAAGTTGGACTCTACATGAGTTGTTGCCACCTTCTCACAAAACTAATGCCAAACAAATATGGGACGCCCCAACCATCTTGCTTTCACGATAAATCAGATTTCCATCTGATTTTCCATGGTGAATTCCTCTCTTTTGTCATACAAAATAAAGAGAATCCAAAGTGTGGCGTGGAGGTGGTTGGATGAGATTCAATCTCATCAAGATAAGGAATATTTTTGAAATCAAATTTCAAACATTCCTTTTTATCAAAATCTATCCATCTTTGGCATTGAGAAAGGAGCGACATCTGATGTTATTAGCATGGAGAAATCTCATGCAAAATATTTTTAGCATGAGGAAGGTGGGCGTCTAATATTTGGGTGGCGCATGGGAAGAGTCTAACACTACATAGACTCTTCGTTTCCTTATTTGACTCCAAACTAAATCACATTTAGTTAGGCCCAAATAAATAAATAAAACCCAATCTAATTAGGTTTATAAATTTTTTTATCAAATCTTAATCCAATTAAAAATTGATTGAACCAAAGTCTTGATCAAATCAGGGATAATTCTTTCTTAGCGATTAGGTCATCTCATAACCTAATCAGATCAAATATAATTGAATCTAATTCAATTAGATTTTATCTAATCCTCTTTGCTGAATCAAATTAAGCTAATTAGCAATCTACTTACTAATTAATCCTACATTAATTCACTAACACTCAGTGAATAAATTTATTGCAACTTTTGCATAAGATTAACCATCAGTCGAATTGACGGTTAAACCCTTGAATGATTCTCAATCATTGATCAACCACATGATTAGTCAGAAATTTTTTTTGAGTGTAATCCCGTAGGTTCGAACCTAAGCTAGTAACACAGGAACAGATGCTTAAACTAATCGATGTAACCATCTAGCAATGGAACCCGATGTCTGAATAGATCAATGATGGCAAAACAACATTCAAGAACCTATTGACGTATAGTTACCATATAATTCATCCCTTTGACCCTAATGCTCAAGAAGACTTAGAGTTTAATTGTCAATCCTGGATTGGTCATCCACATTGTATCTCAATTTTTTAAATCCATCACATGGATTACCTGGGTTCAGATTTTACTAAAGTGAAATACATTGATACATTAACTCTTACTTATTCAGAGAGGTCAATCCCATCTTGACTCATGCACCGACTTGATAAGTACTTGACTACATCCAAAAATCTTTCATCATTGAATTAGAAATTCAGATAGTCTGGCATTAAAATACAGTGAGTTGCTTATAAGTCACCATGATGATCTCAGGTCGGAGGGATATTTATACTCATACCCTTCACAAGCTACTCTTGACAGCAGAGTGCTCTGTAGTTGGTCACATTCAGTAATGATGTACTCTTATATCTTATCTACATGCCATACTAGTATCTTCACACCATTTGGTTACGAGGACAACCAACGCATATGGCACACAATGACCTATACTTGATATCGCTATCGTCCTAGTAATAGCGTATCATTTGATCGCGAACCAGTTTAAGGACTACACAATAAATCATCTTTTATCGATCAAAATAATCCTAAAAAATTTATTACAACATAGAAGTTCGTTAGAAGATGTAACTTTGTGATGAAAAAGGTCAAATAATTTTTATTATTGATTAATTCATATATATTTATAATTAGGATAATCGTCAAATGATTGGCTTTAGTATATAATTCCTAATAACTTCCACTTGGACTAAAGCCAATCAGTATAGTATCATATACCCATCTTCGATTTATCATCTCCAAACTCTTAGATACCGAGGCTTTAGTAAATGGATTGGTCAGATTCTCCTTTCTATTGATTTTCTAAAGTTCAATGTCACCTTAACAGATTTTTTGAATAAGGTGGTAGTGATACAAAATGCTTAGTAAGCTAATGGGACTTCGGCTCCTTGGCATAAGCTATAGCTCCGATGCTGTATAATACAGTAGGATCATCATTGGAGAGTACCACTCCTAGCTTGTCAGTGAATCTATACAATCACATAATTTTTTTGCAAGCATCAGATGCTACAATACATTCTGCCTTACAATTTGAATTGGCTATATTTTTCTGCTTAAAATTTTTTCAACAGATTGCTCCATTATTTAGGATGAAGATGTATTCTGACACGTTCTTGCTATTATTATATCCAACTAAAAATTAGAGTCAAATTTCATAAGTTTTAAGTCAGATTCTCCATAACTGAATCGTCGGTCCTTAATATTTCTCAAATACTTATGGATGACCTACCAGTGATTCTCATCTGGATCTTGCAGGTATCCACTCACTACCCTAGTGAGTATATCATATTCAGTTTCGTACATGGTATACATGATAGAACAAATTCTACTGATAAACACTCTATGTACATGGACAAAATAATCCAAGCAGCTTCTTAGATCTATCTCTGTAGATCTTCATCTCTAGGATGAAGGATGCTAAGTCCTTTATGGAGAATAATGATAACAGTAAAATTTTTATTCTTTGTAATATAAGGAATGCCATTTCTGATTAAGAGAATTTCATTCACATATAAAATAAGAAATACACTCATAGAACTACTAGCCTATTTATATTTGCAAAGTTCTTCTTCATTCTCAATGAAGCCATGCATTTTGATCATTTATCAAAATATATATTTCAACTCTGAAATATTTAGCATTATCACAGAAGAAAAATATCTTGTTATTGAAAGAAGAATGTCCTATAAGCTAATCGCAAGTGTATTGAGATGAAACTTTTCTTTATAATTTTTCAACTCATGAAATGACATTTATTATTTGAGGTATTGATTCATCATATTAGCTGCATCTTATTATGTCTAAGATTATGATGAACCCCAAAGATTAGGGCAATGATTTTAGGAGACATGAATAGGTCATGCTAGTGAGACTTAAAATCCTAAAACACTAATCTTAAACATTCCTAGTCATAGGAGCATTGAGTCAGAGATCAATGTTTCGGATAGACTGGTACATCCTATGTATGCTTGATAGAGAGAGTGGCAGATCTCACTAGCCAGTTGTGTGGGACATTAATACAAGGATGTGGGTGCTCATTTAGAAAATGAGTCCACTGAATTGACTCGATGAAAGAAAATATCTTATGGAAGCCTTACTTGTATGTCAAAGATGGTTCTCTAAGTGGGAGTTGTGTAAGTGATCCTTAGACCTGAGATCACTATAGAATCTTATGCACATGAACCCATATTTTGGTTCGAACCCATATTTTGGTTAATACCCAGACATAGCATTAAGATATGTACGAGATGTTCTGGGTATGGTGGAGTGTATATGAAAGTTGTGAGTAGATAAACATGGAATCGATCACTCCTAGTAAGAGGAGATCGCATCTTGTGTATTTTCAATCCTAGATGACTTGAGAAAGTCTTTTGGCCAAAAGCAGAAAAAAGATTAGAAAAAGTTTCTAATACTTCTTCATTAGAGTCATCATTGGTTAATTGAGAATCGATATGAATATGTATTTGAGTTTGATATGATTCCATACTCATGAACATATTTAGAGTGCAGGGATGATCGAAGGATTGAATTGTATAGTAACTTATCACTAAAGGATATATTTGATATTTTTACTAAAATTCTATATCTTCTGAGTAGTTATGAGATGTTTTTAGACATCAATCTTAACTTATAGATATTTTGATTGAATTAAAGAGTTTAATTCGATCGTCAATTAGAAAGGATTATAATTGCTGAACTCGGATTAGCTCGATTAGATCTAAATCGATTAGATTGAAATCTAATCAAATTTGTTCAACTTACATCCAAACCTACTGCCAGCTAGATGTAGAACTCAATGGGTCACACACACATGGAAATTGGCCAAGGATCCTTTTAAAAAAGGTTGATTAAAATTTTGGATTCAATTAAGGCTCCGGTAAGCATGCTAGCACGTGTGGAATCTTTGCTCCTTTGGAGGTCAATTTGGTCTCATCCCTTGCTAATTAGCTAGCCCAATTTAGTAGATATTTGGGTCAAGTCGTGCCACCTGAAAGTAGCCTAAATTTGGGCACCACATTATAGGAACCAGATCTAGGGTTTCAGGGTTAGATCTTGAAACTTTTTCAAGATCATGCAGCGAAAGACTAAAATAAATAAAAATTTATTTTCTAAAATCAGAGAATCCCTAGATCTAAGATCCTATTACATGATTATTATATAGGATTAAATCAAAAATTAAAATATATAGAGCATGAACTACATGTTGATCATATCAATATGTTTCTATACTACATCTAATGTATGTATTAAACAATAGATCAGATCTATTACCTTGCAAGTTAAACGTTCTAACCTCGCTGATCCGGGCTTAAGGATGATGTTGCAAGCTGCACATGCATCCGGCTTCTAGGAGTCGTCCACACGAGCCTACGAATCTCGATCAGAAGTCCTACTTCAGGAAATCAGCATAGTATGCTAGTACTGCACTGATCCTTCTTTGATGGTTGATCAGGTACCTCCTTCTTCTTGATTTGGACTCTTCCAAAGATGAGAAGTAGGAGGAGGAGTATCAGATCTGAGATGCTCTCAGAAAACTCAAGATGGAGGAAGGAAAGAGATGAAAACAAACAACCCTAGAAGAAGATCCTCTTCTTCTTCTCGTTTCTCTCTCTAAACACCCTATATTGTGTCTATTATATCTCCATGACCCAAAGGTCTTTCTCTCTGATTTTTAGATGGCCCAAAGGTATCTCAAATCTCTGTGTTCTTCGAAAATTTCATGAAGAAACTCGTTTTATAGAAAGAGATATGATAGAGTCCTTGTCTAGGTCAAATACCTAGTCAAGGCTTATCCAAACATGGCAAGATAAGGGGCGCCCAACTCTTGAGCACCTCCTCCTTATTTTTATGCATGGACTATCAGAAAAGGGTGCACAATATGTACCCTAAAAGCCACAAAAATTTTAAAAAAAATTTGGATAAATTCGGTGCAAAATTGAAAGAGTTTTGGATTTCTAAAACTCTAAATCATAGAATTCGAAATCCAAACTTATTCCTCTTTGATTTGATCCAAACCACCTTCCATGTAAGAAAGAAGAGAGAAAACTTTTGGTGGACGTGGAAGAGACCTGGGAGATGGCTTTTGTCACACAAAATAAGAGGGGATTGGTGTGGAATAAGAGAGAGGGCATGGGGGGGGCTTATGTGGCGCAAGGTGGAATCCTATTCTTACTAGGATTCTATCTTATGACTTATTTTAATTTGGTTTCTAAAACCAAATCAAACCAAAATTAGATCAACCCAATTAAAATAGGTCTTAATCCAATTAAGAACCTAATTTAATCAGATTAAATTAGATTTAAATCTGATTTAATTTTTTAATCAAATTAGAAATTAGGTTGGCCCAAATCCTAATTGAATTAGGACTAGTTTTTTCCTTGCACTTGGCTTAACCAATAAACCAATTGGACTTGATCCAATCAAGCTCAAACCAAATCTAATTAAATCATATTTAATTAGACTTAATCTCAACCCATTGGCTTAATCAAATTAAGCCAATTAGCAATCAAATTGCTAATCGATCCTCCTGCAACACTTGCACTGGGTTAAATGTCAACCGTATTGATCATTTAACCCTAGAACGATTCTTAATCATTGATCAACCATCCGATCAGATTATGAACTCTAATGTGTGTGACCTCATAGGTCCGAATCTAAGCCGATAGCACAGAAATAAATTTTTGTACCAATCAAAGTGACCGTCTAGCAATGGTACCCGACGATCGGATAGGTCGAATGTGTAGAACAACATCTTTAGAACCCATACGGATATAGTTTCCATATAATTCATCCCCTTGACCAAAATGATCATAGGACATCTCAGAGTTCAACTGTCAACTCTGATTGGTTGTCCACATTGTATTTCAAAATATCAAATCCATCTGATGGATTATCCTGGCCAAGATTTTGCTAAATTGAAATACAGCGACTCATTCTTCTCCAACTCTTAGAGTGGTCAATCCCATCTCGATCACACTCTGACTTCGTAAGTACTTGACTGTGCCCAGAAGCCTTCCGTCCCTGAATTAAAAATTTAGTTAGTCTAGTATCAAAGCACAGTGAGTTGCTTGTAAGTCATTGAGGCGATCTCAGGTCTAAGAGACACTTATACCTATATCCCATCAGAGACATTCTCGACAGCAGAATGCTCTGGAGTTGGTCACGTTCAATGATGATGTACCTTTACATCTCACCTGTATGTCATACCAGTGTCTCCATACTCCTTGGTTAAGAGGACAGCCAACCCATATGGCCTACAGTGACCTATGCTCGATAGAAGCTGTCATCCTTATTAACAGCTTATCATTTGGTCGTGAACAGTTTTAAGGACTAATCGATAAATCCTCTCTTTATCGAATCTAAATAGTTTTAAGGACTTCATCATAACAACGGAGTTCATTAGAAGATGAAAGCTTATGATGAAAATGCCAAATATATTTTATTTATTAACAAATCAATTACAATACTTGGTTGCTCAACCATCAACAGCTTGACGATTGGCTTTTTGAGACACATTTTTCAACAACTCCCACTTATCCTAAAGCCACTCGGCACAGTATCTAATACCCATCTTCGACTTGTGGTTGTCGAACTCCTTTATCGCCAGGGCTTTAGTGAAGGAGTCGGTCAGGTTCTTCTTTCCGTCGATCTTCTGAAGGTCGACGTCACCTCGATCCATGATCTCTCGGACCAAATGGAAGCGGTGCAAAATGTGCTTCGTCCACTGGTGTGCTTTGGGTTCCTTCACCTAAGCTATGGCACCAGTGCTGTCGCAGTAGAGCAGGACCGGACCATCGAGGAAGGGTGCTACTCCGAGCTCGTTGATGAATTTTCTCAGCCACACAACTTTCTTTGCAGCATCCGATGCTGTGATATACTCCACTTCACAAACAGAGTCTGCCACAGTATACTGCTTGAAACTCTTCCAACAGATAGCTCCACCATTCAGAGTAAAGATATAACCCGACACGCTTCTGCTGTCATCATGGTCAGATTGAAAGTTGGAGTCTGTGAACCCCACAAGTTTCAGATCTGACTCGTCATAAACCAACCATTGGTCCTTAGTATTTCTCAAATACTTAAGGATGGCTTTAACCACTTTTCAGTGGTTTTCTCCAGGATCAGATTGATATCTACTCACTACTCCTAGTGAGTATGCCACATCTGGTCTTGTACATGTCATGGTGTACATGATAGATCTCATGGCTGAAGCATATGGGACTCTACTCATACGCTCTCTCTCTTCAGGATTTGTCGGACAATCCTTCTTAGAGAGAAAAATTTCATGGCCTATCCGTAGATAGCCCTTCTTGAAATTCTCCATGCTGAACATCTTCAGCACAGTATCTGTGTACGTGGACTGGGATAACCCAAGCATCTTTTTAGATCTATCCCTATAGATCTTCATCCCTAAGATGTAGGATGCTTCACCCAAGTCCTTCATGGAGAACTGTGATGACAACCAAACTTTTATTCTCTGTAGTACGGGGATATCATTCCCGATTAAGAGAATGTCATCCACGTACAAGATAAGGAATACCACAACTGGACCATTTGCCCATTTATAGATGCAGGGCTCTTCTCCATTCTTAATGAATCCATACGTTTTGATCACCTTATCAAAACATATGTTCCAACTCCGAGAAGCTTGCTTTAATCCATAAATCGATCTCTGAAGCTTACACACTTTGGACTCATCTGTGGATGTAAACCCCTCAGGTTGTATCATACACACCTCTTCGGTCAGCTCTCCATTCAGGAAAGCTGTCTTTACATCCATCTGCCAGATCTCATAATCCAGATGGGTAGCTATTGCAAGCATTATCTGAATGGATTTGAGCATTGCCATAGGAGAAAATATCTTGTCATAGTCAATACCATAACGTTGACGATATCCCTTAGCAACCAGATGGGCTTTATAGGTCTCCACCTTTCCGTCTGCGTCCCTCTTCCTTTTGAAGATCGATTTACATCCAATGGGTTTTACCCCTTCAGGTGGGTCAACCAATGTCCATACATCGTTGACCTTCATGGACTCCATTTCGAATTTCATGGCTTCAAGTCATTTCTCGGAATCAGGTCTCTGTATTGCATCCATATAGATGATCGGATCCTTATCATTCTCATCGAGTTCGATGGGATCACCGTTCCAGACCAAGAAATCATAGTATCTGTCCGGCTGATGCGGTACTCTACCGGATCGCCTTAATGGTGCAGGTACATTGGGCTCCAGATCTGATCCAATCAAATCTGACTCAGATTCAGCTATTGGTGTCGGTCCTTCTACCTGTTGAACTTTATCAAGTTTAACCTTAGAGGCAATGGTTCCTTCACCAAGGAACTCTTTTTCTAAAAAGAATGCCTTGAGGCTGACGAACACTTTTTGTTCATCAACATGGTAGAAAAAATATCCTTTCGTCTCTTTGGGGTACCCTATGAATATGCATTTGTCAGACCTAGGTCCAAGTTTGTCTGTGACTATTCGTTTGACATAGTCTGGGCACCTCCAGACCCTAAGATGTGAAAGTGCTGGCTTACGTCCTGTCCATATCTCATATGGAGTCTTAATTACAGACTTACTTGGAACCCTATTTAATAGATAACAGGTCGATTCGAGTGCATATCCCCAGAAGGATATCGGCAAGCCAGCAAAACCCATCATAGATCGGACCATGTCTAACAGAGTCCGATTCTTCCTTTCAGACACACCATTATGCTGTGGTGTTCCTAGAGGAGTCTATTGGGAGAGAATCCCATTCTCTCCTAGATATGTGAGAAACTCACTAGAAAGGTATTCTCCTCGGTCAGATCGAAGAGTTTTAATACTCTTCCCAGTTTATTTTTCTACTTCACTTCGAAATCGTTTGAACATTTCAAATGAATCCGACTTATGTTTCATCAGATAGACATATCCATATCTGGATAGATCATCCGTGAAAGTTATGAAGTAGAAATATCCACCTCTAGCACTTGTGCTCATGAGCCCGCATACATCAGTATGTACTAGGCTCAAGAGCTCAGTAGCTCTCTCACCTTTTCCAGTAAAAGGTGACTTGTTCATTTTACCAAGAAGACAGGACTCACAGGTTGGAAGTGATTCACAATCACTGACTTCGAAGATTCCCTCTTGAGTCAACTTGTTTATTCTGTTCTTGTTTATATGACCTAGCCTACAGTGCCATAAATAGATATCTGACACACTATCTAATCTAGGGTGCTTGCCAGTTGAATAAACTATATTAACAGGTTGTGATAACATATACATACCATTGTTCAACTGTCCACAAAAAATAGTAACACCATTCTCAATGACATTACAAATTTGTTTCTGTATTGAAATTTCATAATCATGTTTGGCCAGAAGGCCTATAGAAATGATATTTAAAAAGAAACTGGGACAGAAATGATAATCATTAAGAACAACGATATGGGATTCAAATATAAGTTTAAAGATTCCTAATGCTAGAACTGAAACTGGTCTTCCATCTCTAACGTTCAGGAACCTCTCGCCTTGTTCGAATCTCCTACTGACCTACAACCCCTGCAACGAATTACAAATATGGTAAGGGCTACCGGTATCCAATACCTAGTCAGTTATATCACAAATAAAGAAATTGCAAGGAGTTATCATATAAATACCTTGTCCAGCAACAACTTGCTGCTTTCTCTGCCTATTCGGGTCCAGGGAGGCAATGTACTGAGGACAGTTCCTCTTCCAGTGCCCCCGCTTCTTGCAAAAGAAGCATTCAGCTTGACTCTTATCAGGTTTGATCTTTTTGGTCTGGCCCTGCACAGATGTCCCAGCCTAAACTTGCACCTTCTTCACTTTCTTCTTCTTGTTCTTCTTCCCTTTCTTAAAGGGTCGAGAACCAGAAGATGAACCTCCCAGTAAGTTCACCGACTCCTTGTGGAGTTGGTGATCCTTCTCAAAGTTCTAAAGCAACCCCAGTAATCCATGGTAGTTTACTTCAGGCTTTGTCATTCTATAATGAGTGAGGAATGGGAGATAAGACTTGGACAGCGAGTTCAGTATTGCATCTTTTCCAAGCTGCTCATGCAAGGGAAAGCCGAGCTTGCTCAATCATTCCATCAACTCGATCATGTACAATATATGATCAGTGATAGAGGTACCATCCCGCATTTTGGCATTGAAGATGGCACAACTAGTCTTGTGCCTCTCCACGTCATTGGGTGTGCCAAAGGCATCCTCCAACACTTGAAGCATGTCCTTTGGCTGAGCCGTCTCGAATCTACGACTAAACTCGTCGCTCATGGCAGTTAGCATGATACAGTGCACCATGGTCTGGTCACTGAGCCACTTCTGTTAAGTGTCTCTGACTGTTTCACGTGCATTGGCAGCTGGCTCCTCAGGTGTAGGATCCATTATCACATATAGGATCCATTCATGCTCCAGGACTATCTTCAACTTTTAGTACCAGCTATCGAAGTTGGGTCCCACCAACTTATCATTATCCAACAATGATCGGAGTGATAGGGAAGTGGCCATATCTGCACAAAAAAAAATCATAACCTAATTAGTAATTGATTCATTAAACCTAAAGATTTGGACTTTAATCAAAAGGTTTCTTCCATTATTTTATTCGAATTGGTAGCCTCTACCTCCAATTCGAGGAATTACCCTAATTCCTTAGTGGGTACTAGAATCCACTTAGACTGCACACAAATCCAACTTTGATTGACCAACCCACGTACATCTAAGTATAGGTTCATAACCAATTGTTTCTCTAAATAATTTTTAGTAATTTTAATTTTGCCCCAGAAACCTAATCAGTAGGCTTTGGCCTCCACTGTAAGAATCTGGTTAGGTCCAACCATTAACATGACCATACTTGGTGCATCTAACCAACGAATGATTAAGCCCAACTTTGGTTGGCTCACCTAACCACCATTAGAGAGACCCTTCCAAGTCATCATATGATGAGTGATAATTTCATTAGTCAACAATCACCAGGCCTTTGGGTCTGCAATGATTATTGAGTTAATGGACTCATTATCAAACACCTTAATGGGAGGCTATGACACAGTTATCTCCATAATTTTATCATTTTAAGGATCTAATAATTTTAGAAGATTTAAATGATTTAGAGGATGAGGTCAGATGAACCATCATATCATGATCCTCCCACTGGCTTCACCAAATCAGCTTAAGGGAGACCATTAAAAGGGCTGGTCTAGGAGCACCTAAATCAGTCACACTGATTTACCTAGCTGATATGGGTCAGCTCGAATAGTCAAGTGATCCGATCAAAACATAATTTCACCAAGAGGTCAGGTAAGTTCGATCAGTGGGAGGATCGGCCAAAGCTTGCCTTAGACACCATCAGAAATGGCCAGATAAGCGGGCTCCCAATTAAAAACCACCGGTCTGGTTTATCTTAGACACTAACTGGTTTAATTAGTTTCGATTAGATCAACCTAACAGTTCGTGCTAGACCGCTTAGCCAAGAATCAAGTCCATTTGGTTCTCGTTAAAGACATAGACTTGATCAACTACAACTATTGTAATTGATCTAAAAAATCCTTGACCTAATCTAAGACAACAATTGATTAGATTTAGCAATTCTCTAATTAAGTCCATCTTTAATCTAACCATAGGTCTAACCCAATTAATGGACCTAATTCCTACTAATCCATTAACCCAATGTGTTATGGTTTGTGTCTTAGGTTCTTCAATTCACAATCCTAGAACCTAATCAAAACAACTTCTTAATTCTCAATTAAATTTTGGACTGAGGGTTGGGTTCGGCTTTTCAAAAAATAATTTTTATATTTATAAAATAATTTTATAATATGATTCTACCAATTATATTGCATGTTTGATTCATAATCAAGATGCAAGTGAAATAAACATGAAACTACTTTAGATCTAATCTAAACAGGTTTATGTAATTGAAATAATTTCAACTTTAAACAATTTCTTTGCACAAAAAATTATTAACAAAGATATTTTATTTCAGATTTAAATATCTTTTAAATCTAATAAATCATAAATTTAATCTAAATCATATCTAACAAATTTATGATTAAAGACAGATCTACACGAACTAGGACAACCTTTGCACTGTAAGGGGTAAACCTTACAGCAGGACAACCTTGCAGTTCGTGATTGATTTAAAATTTTAATTTCAAATTTAATAATCAGATTGTAAATTAGATCTAATCTAAAAAATAATATAAGCATGTATAAATAATCATGTAATGAAGAACCTGGCTCTGATACCAATTGTAGGAACCAGATCTAGGGTTTCAGGGTTAGATCTTGAAACTTTTTCAAGATCATGCAGTGGAAGAATAAAATAAATCAAAATTTATTTTCTAAAATCAGAGAATCTCTAGATCTAAGATCCTATTACATGATTATTATATAGCATTAAATCAGAAATTAAAATATATAGAGCATGAACTACATGTTGATCATATCAACATGTTTCTATACTACATCTAATGTATGTATTAAACAATAGATCAGATCTATTACCTTGCAAGTTAGACGTTCTAACCTTGCTGATCCGGACTTGAGGATGATGTTGCAAGCCGCACATGCATTCGGCTTCTAGGAGTCGTCCACACGAGCTCACGAATCTTGACCAGAAGTCCTGCTTCAAGAAATCAGCACAGTATGCTAGTACTGCGCTGATCCTTCTTTGATGGTTGATCAGGTGCCTCCTTCTTCTTGATTTGGGCTCTTCCAAAGATGAGAAGTAGGAGGAGTTTTAGATCTGAGACGCTCTCAGAAAACTCAAGATGGAGGAAAGGAAGAGATGAAAACAAACAACCCTAGAAGAAGACCCTCCTTTTCTTCTCGTTTCTCTCTCTAAACACCCTATATTGTGTCTATTATATCTCCACGACCCAAAGGTCTTTCTATCTAATTTTTGGATGGCTCAAAGGTATCTCAAATCTCTATGTTTTTTGAAAATTTTATGAAGAAATTTATTTTATAGAGAGAGATATGATAGAGTCCTTATCTAGGTCAAATACCTAGTCAAGGCTTATCCAAACATGGCAAGATAAGGGGTGCCCAACTCTTGAGCACCTCCTCCTTATTTTCATGCATGGACTATCAGAAAAGGGTGCACAATATATACCCTAAAAGTCGCAAAAATTCTAAAAAAAAATTTGGATAAATTCGGTGTAAAATTGAAAGAGTTTTGGATTTCTAAAACTCTATCTCATAGAATTCGAAATCCAAACTTATTCCTCTTTGATTTGATCCAAACCACCTTCCATGTAAGAAAGAAGAGAGAAAACCTTTTGTGAATGTGGAAGAGACCTGGGAGAGGGCTTTTGTCGCACAAAATAAAAGGGGATTGGCGTGGAATAAGAGAGAGGGCATGGGGGGGCTTATGTGGCGCAAGGTGGAATCCTAGTCTTACTAGGATTCTATCTTATGACTTGTTTTAATTTGGTTTCTCCAAACAAATCAAACCAAAATTAGGTCAACCAAATAAAAATAGGTCTTAACCCAATTAAGAACCTAATTTAATCAGATTAAATTAGATTTAAATCTAATTTAATTTTCTAATCAAATTAGAAATTAGGTTGACCCAAGTCCTAATTGAACTAGGACTAATTTTTTCCTTGCACTTGGCTTATCCAATAAACCAATTGGACTTAATCCAATCAAGCCCAAACCAAATCTAATTAAATCATATTTAATTACACTTAATCTTAACCCATTGACTTAATCAAATTAAGTCAATTAGCAATCAAATTGCTAATCGATCCTCCTGCAACACTTGCACTGGGTTAAATGTCAATCGTATTGATCATTTAACCCTAGAATGATTCTTAATCGTTGATCAACCATCTGATCAGATCATGAAATTTAATGTGTGTGACCTCATAGGTCCGAACCTAAGCCGGTAGTATAGGAATAAATTTCTGTACCAATCAAAGTGACCATCTAGCAATGGTACCCGACGACCGGATAGGTCGAATATGTAGAACAACATCCTTAGAACCCATGTGGATATAGTTTTCATATAATTCATCCCCTTGACCAAAATGATCATAGGATATCTCAGAGTTCAACTGTCAACTATGATCAGGTTGTCCACATTGTATTTCAAAATATCAAATCCATCTGATGGATTACCCTTATCAAGGTTTTGCTAAATTGAAATACAGCGACTCATTCTTCTCCAACTCTTGGAGTGGTCAATCCCATCTCGATCACACTCTGACTTCGCAAGTACTTGACTGTGTCTAGAAGTCTTCCATCCCTAAATTAAAAATTCAGTTAGTCCAGTACCAAAGCACAGTGAGTTGCTTGCAAGTCACTGAGACGATCTCAGGTCTAAGGGACACTTATACCTATATCCCATCGAAAACATTCTCGACAGTAGAATGCTCTGGAGTTGGTCACATTTAATGATGATGTACCTTTACATCTCACCTGTATGTCATACCAGTGTCTCCACAATCCTTGGTTAAGAGGACAACCAACCCATATGGCCTACAACGACCTATGCTCGATAGAAGCTGTCGTCCTTATTAACAGCTTATCATTTGGTCGTGAACAGTTTTAAGGACTAATCGATAAATCCTCTCTTTATCAAACTTAAATAGCCCTAAGGACTTCATCATAACAATGGAGTTCATTAGAAGATGAAGACTTATGATGAAAATATCAAAAATATATTTTATTTATTAATAAATCAATTACAATACTTGATTGCTCAACCATCAACAGCTTGACGATGGGCTTTTGGGACATATTTTCCAACACACATCCCATTTTAACGCCAATTATGAAGAGTCCAAGTTGTGAAGGACTCTTGGCACAAAACAGGTTCTTCGTACAAGTATTGGTGTGGGCAGAAGAAAAGAGTCCTTCTGGCATGGGATTAAGATGCATGTGGTAGTCTATATCACCCTTCATCCTCTGGTGCATATCTCAAAGCATGAGATATATTTTTTCTAAAATTTTTGGGGTGGAGAAAAATTAGAAAAAGGAAGAAAGTCTCACGCGTGCACAGAAGCGTCACATCTCTCTAAGATTTAGAGAGTCCTTCTCCTCATCAAATACTTTCAAAATAGAATGATTTTTAGTGATGATGTTCCACATTTGACAAGCTATTTTTGATAATTTTTTTTGGAATTTTTTCAGACTTATCTGGATGCCAAACAGACGCCATATGTTCCTCCTCATGCCTGCGCACGTGGTGATCAGACTTTGTGTGAAAGGATGTGAGAACACATCTATTTGTGAGAATTTTTATGTACTCATTATATTTTCTGGAATCAATATTGAATCCTCTATCCATGTGGATTTTTGAGGATTTTTTTGATTTGAGAAGGATACGAAAATATCCCTTCTCTAGTTGCACATGCAGAGCAGGGTGCTGATCGACGTATCATTGATAAGAGTCCTTCTGTTTGAAGAAACTCTTATCTCTGATAATCAGATCAGATAGGCCTCTTGGATGAGGCACATCTCTCTTTTAGTGTCCATCTAGTGGCTATAAATTGATCAGAGCACTGGGTGTCTGAGGCATTCAGAAAGAGTTTCCAATTTTGTCTCCATTACTCTCCTTTCTTTCTTATAACCTATCTTAGTTTTAGGACAAGGCTTTAGGATTTAAGACAAAGCCTTATCTGATCCTAACAAGGATTGTGAGGGTCCTAAAGAAAGAAGATCAAAAGTTCAGAGGAGGTTCTGAGAGGGTGGAGTCAGTTTCTTGAAGAAATCTGATCGGTATGAGGCTAGTCGAGTTCTAGTGACTAGAACTCTTGAAGCAAGGTGAAGAAGGAGCGCTATCCTTGGTTCAATTTTCATGTGGATCACCATTGGAGGACGGACACTTGGACTCCTTATGAAAATTGAGATTAACACTACAGGTATTCTTCTTATCTTAATTTATATTTATTGTACTTTGATTATTATAGTCAAGAGTTTTTGGGCATTGGGGTTTTCAGTGCATCGGATGTTTTGAATAAAAATTTTGAACACCTAACCCTTCCACTGCACCACCGGAACCCAACAATTATGGTTAATACCATAATATTGACGATATCTTTAGGCAACTAGATGGGCTTTGTAGGTCTTGATCTTCTTGTCTACGCCCTTTGATCCTATTGAAAATTCACTTACACCCTATGAGCTTTATCCTTTCGAGTGGATCAACGAGTGTCCATACACCGTTGATCTTCATGGACTCTATTTCGAACTTTATGGCTCCAAGTCATTAATCAGAGTTGGACCTCTGCATGGTATCCATGTAGGTGATCAGATCTTTGTTGTTCTCATCAAGTTCAACGGACCACATTATGAAAATAGAAACCAAAGTATCTATTCGACGGACACGATCATCTATTAGATCTTCTTAATGGTGCCTCTATAATGGGTTTCGAGTTTAATCTAATTAAATCCGGTTCTATGGGTTCACTAGATTATGTCAGTTTTTCTACCTGTCGAACTTTATAAGTTTCACATTAAAGGCATCAGTTCCTTCACCAAAGTACTCTTTTTCTTAAAAGAAATGCCGGACAACTCTCATTTTTCAGCAAGACAGAAGTAATATCTCCTAGATTCTTTAGGATTATCCTACAAAATAATATATATAAGATCGAGATCCAAGCTAATCGGTTTGTAAATACTTGACATAAAACAAACACTCTCAAACACTAAGGTAAGAGAATATTGACTTACGCCTAGTCCATATCTCATATGAAGTCTTTGCGACTAATTAATTCAGAATCGAGTTGAGAATATGACAAGTAGTCTCAAGAGCATAACCTTAAAAAGAGACTGATAGATTTGTAAACCCCATCATGGATCGAACTATATCTAACAAAGTCAATTTCAATAAAAAAATCATATTCTCTTCTAGATATGTCAAAAAATTTATCGGAAAGGCATTCTCCTCCTTAATCTGATCGAAGAGTTTCAATACTTTTTTCAGTTTATTTCTCTACCTTATTAAAAATTATTTGAATATTTCAAATAATCTAAATTTATGGTAAATATGTTCGTAGATCCAATATATCAGTATGTATCAGACTCAAGATATCATTGGCTCATTCATCTTTTCCAGCAAAAGGTGACTTGATCATCTTATTAAGGAGATAGGATTGACAGATTGATAATGATTCACAATCATTGACTTCGAGAATTATCTCTTATTGATTCTATTCTTATTTATATGATCAAGCCTAAATTGTCAAAGGTAGATATTTATGACATTATCTACTCTGGGACATTTGTTTATTGTGTACTATATACTAACAGGCTATAACTATTTGTAAATACCATTTTTCAGTTATCCACACATGATTTTGACATCATCTATAATGATATCACAAAAATCATTTTATGTTGATAATTTAAATCCATCTTTGGCCAGAAGGCCTACGAAAATTACATTCGTCAAAATGGACAATGGTGACAATCACCGAAAATGACATTATTAGAATCGAAAACTTGAGAATTTCTAAAGCCAGAACTGAAATATAACTTTCAGCTCTAACATTCAGGAATCTTTTGCTATTTCTAATCTTTCTACTAACCTAAAGTTATTGCAATAATTTGCATGGACTTCTGATATCTAATACTCAAATAGTAGTTCACGGATAGAGAAATCATATGGTGTTATCATATAAGTACTTTGTCCAATAATTTTTTGCTAATTTCTCTTCTTTAGCCTGTTCGGATCAAGGAACTCTACCATACTAGGTTAATCTTAGACTTTTTTGTCAATTCGGACTCCTCAACCCAAGCATGACTCTCTTGCACTTTCATTTTCTTTTCTTTTCAAAGGATTGTTGCTCCACTGAAGATATATCTTTAAAGGTGCAAAAAAACTTCTTCAATATTTGAAGTATTTTCTTCCACTGAGCATCATCAAATTTATAACTAAATTCGTGTTCTTTGCTACTCTCAAAAATACCACATAATGATATGATCATTTAGCCACTTCTGATAAGTGTCTTTGATCACATCATGTGTGTTGGATGCAGAAACATCAAGTGCTAGATCTATAATCATATATAGGATCTATTCATACTCTAGAACTATTTGCAACTTCCGATACCATTTATCGAAGTTGGGTCCTATAAATAAGTCACTGTCAAACAGTGAATGCAGCAATGGACATCTAGCTATAACTGAAAGAAAAACATAAGACCTCTATGTTTATGAATTGATTAAGTTTAAAGATTTAGACTTTAGTCTAAAGGTTCTCTCACTATTTTAGTCGAATTAGTATCTTTTACCTCCAATCTGAGAAATTACTCTAATTCTTTAGTAGGTACTAGAGTCCACACAGTTACACATGAGTCCAACTTTGGTCGGCTCACCCATGTACATATATGGGTAGATTCTTAATCAATTATTTTAATAAATAATTTTTAGTAATTAATTTTATCTTAGATAACTTTTCAGTTGACTTTGATCTTCTCTGCAAGTCCTGATTAGGTCCAATCATTAACATGATCATACTCAGGAATCTAACTACTAAATGATCAGGCTCGACTTTGGCCAGCCAACTTGACTACTTGCTAGAGAGACGCGATTGGATCATCATATTATGAATGATAATTCTAATAGCAGATGAGCACCAGGCCTTTGGGCCTCTAATGATCATCATACTAATAGACCTATTATCACTCAACTTAATGGGAGGCTATGATTTAGTTATCACCGTAACTATCTCATTTTAGAGAGTTAATAATTTAAAAGATTTAAGAATTAATTTAGAGAAAAAATTCACTAGCTAATCAACAATCCTCTCACTGACTTCATCAAGTCATGAAGAGGACTACAGATAGATCAATCTAGGAGCACCTAAATTAGTCACACTGATTGACCTATGCAGTATGGATTAGTACGAATCAATGAGCAACTTAATCAAAAGCTGATTAACCACATCGATCAGGTAAATGAGATCGATGAAATGGATATGCCATTAACTCGTCATAGACTCAATCTACGCGAGTAGCTTCTAATTAATAATCATCGATCAAAATTGTTAAACTTATCTTAGACATCAATTGGTTCATCAGTTTTAATTAGGTTTGCCTAAAGACTTGGGCTCGACCATTGAGCCATAATCGAGATCCATTTGGTCTAATCAAAGATATGGACTTGACCATCTACCACTGTTGTATTGGTTCTAGAAAAAGTCTAATTTAATCTAATTCAACATTTGGTTAGATTTAATCAATTTCTCTACTTGATCCATTAACTCTTTGATTCTAACCTTTGGTCTAACCCAATTAAGTTGACCTGATCAAGCTAACCCATAAACTCATCAACCC
The DNA here is from genome assembly GCF_000442705.2 of Elaeis guineensis. Classification (NCBI taxonomy): domain Eukaryota; kingdom Viridiplantae; phylum Streptophyta; class Magnoliopsida; order Arecales; family Arecaceae; genus Elaeis; species Elaeis guineensis. Next base: position 87,372,543 of record NC_026004.2, on the reverse strand, counting down.
ATATTTTATGCAAATAATATTAGATCTTTAATTCATAATTCTAAATCTAATTAGTTCAACTAAATTCTTAATTAAGTGTAGGTTCAACATGAGTTTAGGTTTAGGTTTGAAATAATTTTAATTTTTTATTTTATAAATAATTTATAACAAATTTTATGCAAAGACTTTCTATTCTAAAATTGGGTTGGCTCAATCAACATTAAGCCGGCTATACAAGGGGACTGGATCAGCTCAGTTCAAAACTGGATCGGCTCAGTAATTATGCGATTATGTTTCAAAAAATTTTAGAGTTGAAAAATCATGCATAATCCTAAAATAAAATCAATCATAAATACCCTTTTAGATCATATCTATTTTTTTTTATGATTTCAAATTTTATTTTTTTATGATTAAAATAATTTTAATCATATAGATTAGATATTTTACTTTTCATACAACTTTATATCACATACAATAAATCTAGGATTTCAAGATCTAAAATTTTACAGAAAAATAAATTTTTTTTTTCGCATTCTTCTTCATGAGATTTAATCATATGACATCCTTACACGCCATAAGAGCACCCCATCGAATGGAAAGGCAGGACCTTTAAACTCTTCTTTCTCTTATGATCGAATGGTCTGGTGATCAACCCAATCTAAGTACTTGCTAATCGGATCATCTAATCTAATCATATATCATATATGCTTGAATTTAGATCTAATCTAAATTATATCAGATCTGATCACAATCTTAGATCATATCTAAATTAGATCATAAACATCACATGCAATATATAAAATCAGATTTTATTAAAGATTAGCACAAACTAGGACAACCTTTTCACTGTAAGGGGCAAACCCTATAGCAGGACAACTTTATCTCAGTTTGTGCGATCTATCATAAATTAAATTTAGATTTAAGATATCACATATCAGATCTAAATAAAATTAAATTTCAGATCTAATATGTACATATAACATATCATAATGAACCTAGGTTCTGATACCATTGTTGAAAAATATAGATGATTTTATGCATGTATTTCAAAAATTTTTGAAATAAATCATGATAGAAAGTAACTAGATTAATCATATTAATCTAATATGCAAATGATTGGATTAATAAATTAACTTACTCTAGGATCTATAACATAATATGTTGCATATAAAATCTAAAAAAATCAGAAGATAAAATTTGCATGCATACATGTGAGCAGTAGATCAAATCTACATCTAATCTGAGTTTAGAACTTGATACCTGAGCACGGATTAACAATCGTCGCTATTGAGAGATGTGGTAAAGAGGGTCTTCACTAGTTGCTCGTAGCCACACACGTGTCTGACTTTTACGGATAGTCCACTCAAAGTCTCGATCTGATCAATCTCTTCGAGAGTGCTAGCTCGCGCGAAGACCATCATATTGACTGATCTGGATCTTTTCTTGAAATCTCTCGAACCTATTTAGAGGTTGAAGAAAAATATCTAGATGAGATGAGGATGAGGATGAAGTATGGAGAGGAGATGCTCTTTTTTTTTCTTTTTCTCTCTTCCCAAACCCTTAGGAACAAACCCTAGGGTTTCTATGTTTCACTCACCCAAAGAGGAGAAGGCTCTCCTCTTTTTCATGCCATGAATTCAGGCCCCAACCTCCTCACTGTAGAGAGCTCTTTCTCATATCTCTTTTACATGCACAAAAGAAAATAAACCCTTTTATTTTAGCGTGAAAGGAGGTAGGGTTTGAAGAGTCCAAGAAAAGTTAGACTCTACAAGAGTTGTCGCCACCTTCTCACAAAACCAATGCCAAACAAATATGGGATGCCCCAACCATCTTGCTTTCATGGTAAATCAGATTTCCATCTGATTTCCCATGATTAATTCCTCTCTTTTGTCACACAAAATAAAGAGAATCCAAGGTATGGCGTGGAGGTGGTTGGATGAGATCCAATCTCATCAAGATAAGGAAAATTTTTGAAATCAAATTTCAAATATTTCTTTTTATCTAAACCTATCCATCTTTGGCATTGAGAAAGAGGCGACATCTGATGTTATTGGCATAAAGAAACCTCATGCAAAACATTTTTAGCGTGAGGAAGGTGGGCATCTAATATTTGGGTGGCGCATGGGAAGAGTCCAACACTACATGGACTCTTGATTTTCTTATTTGACTCCAAACCAAATTATATTTATCTAGACCCAAATAAATAGAAAAAATCCAATCTAATTAGATTCATAAATTTTTTATCAAATTTTAATCCAATTAAGAATTGATTGAACTAAAGTTCGGATCAAATTAGAGACAATTCTTTCTTAGCGATTAGGTCATCTTATAATCTAATCAGGTCAAATCTAATTGAATCTAATTCAATTAGATTTTATCTAATCCTCTTTGCTCAATTAAATTGAGCTAATTAGCAATATAATTGCTAATTAATTCTTTATTAATTCGCTAACCCTCAGTGAATAAATTTATTGTAACTTTTGCATAAGATTAACCATCAATCGAATTGACGGTTAAACCCTTAAACGATTTTCAATCGTTGATCAGCCACATGATCAGTCAGAAATTTTTTTTTAAGTGTGATCCTATAGATTCGAATCTAAATTGATGTTACAAAAATAGATTTCTGAACCAATCAATGTAACTATTTAGTAATGGGATCCGACGTCCGGATAGGTTGAATGATGGCAAAGCAATATTCAAGAACCTACTGGCGTATGGTTACCATGTAATTTATTTCTTTGACCCTAATTCTCAAGAAAACCTAGGGTTTAATTGTCAACTTTAGATTAGTCATCCACATTATATTTCAATCTTTCAAATCCATCACATGGATTATCTGGACAAAAAATTTTACTAAATTGAAATACATTGATACATTAACTCCTACTTATTTGGAGAAGTCAATCCAATCTTGACTCATGCACCAATTTGACAAGTATTTGACTGCATCTAGAAACCTTCTGTCACTGAATTAGATAGTCCAGCATCAAAGTACAGTGAGTTGCTTGCAAGTCACCATGGTGATCTCAGATCAGAGGAATATTTATACCCATACCCTTCGCGAGCTACTCTTGACTGTAGAGTGCTCCGCAGTTGATCACATTCAGTGACGATATACTTCTACATCTCACTTGCATGCCATATTAGTGTCTCCACATCATTTGATTGCAAGGACAACTAATGCATATGGCACACAACGACCTACACTTGATATCGCTATCGTCCTAGTAATAGCGTATTGTTTGATCGTGAACTAGTTTAAGGACTATACGATAAATTCTTCTTTATCGATCAAAGTAGTTCTAAAAATTTCATCACAGCACAGGAGTTAGTTAGAAAATATAATCTTGTGATGAAAAAGATCAATTAACTTTTACTATTGATCAATTCATATACATTTATAATTAGCACAATCGTCAAACGATTGACTTTAGGACACAATTTCCAACACCAATCTCACCTATAAAAAGGTAATCCAGAGATCTCAAAGAAGGTATGCCTCTTCTCTCCCTCATAAATGCTCGCTCTTTTTCACCTATTACAAAAAAATTGATTTAAGCATCAGAGGGTCCCCGTCGGAGCCACCTCCGATGAAATTTTTTTTTGCAAGTCCGATCGTCATCGACACACCGGATGTCACCTCGCTTCAGCATCTCTGACACATGATGGATTCTAGTTATAATAGATTGACACTAGAGAAAGGATATTTGCCCACTTTTGAAAAAAAGTGTGACCCATTGTTGTGCTACTGTGCGTTAACTACCGGAGGCATCCCCACAACCTCCTCTATTGGCTTCCAGAAGAAACAAAGTAGTCCATGCCATGCAACTGTCGAGCTCTACCTCGTTAAAAGAGAGGTGTCCCTCCCTTTAACCTCTCCTAGTTAGGCTTAAGAATGGGGGGCAAACAATTTAAGTCAGAAGGATGCAAGCCTATTCATGGGAAGGAGTGACCAGCTTGTTAAGGGAACTCCGTCTCCCCACCTCAGCCATTATCTCATTACTCTTTATTTATGTCTCGACCACCTACTCTGGCTTCAGCCATTAGTCTCAGCTTCGATCGTTGGCCCTGATTTAGGCACCCATGCTGACTTTGTAGCCCACTAGTATGTGACCAGCCGTTGGAGCCCATCCCTCCTTGAGTCAATTAATGCCCTCGGTGGCTTGCCATGATGACCCCAAAGGGGCTCTTTATGGCCCCATCACATCATCCTACTGGTATAAGTAAATAGTCAGGAGTGAAGGCTATGCCATGCTCACATTTTTGGTTGACAGCTCACGCTGTTAATGGGTGTGGCCTCCTACGTGCCGTGAAGTGACACTATTTATCCAACTCGAGAAAGTTGGAAGGCTAAGCGCGGCTCTCGAGGATGTTCAACGGGGGTAGAAAATTCTTGATGAGATAAGATGGGATGGTACAACCATAGGGGATAGGGACGGCCTCTCCCTGATGCTCCATTTATGGCTCCCTTCTTTGACGATGACACCAAGTGACTGACCCCTAGTCAGCTGATCCTTCATCCAACATGCTTTCAGCCTCACAGCCAACTCACGATTGACCAACTACCACTCCCTGAGTGCCATAATTTAAAATCAATGGCCTACCCGGCGATAGCTGGTGCACGACAATCTCGCCCTCGGTGGTCCAATGCATCATCGACTCCAGCTGCTTCAGTTCAAGACAAAGGCCAGCTATAATAGGGGGCATGCAATCCAGATCGAAAAAGAAACAAACTTTAAATGACCTACATAAAACTTTCTGGTAAGGCATTCTTAAGTCCTCATTTTTTACTATATTTTTTTTTCTCCTAGAAAAGGCTGCAGGCCTATAAGCACCCAAATCAAGACCGAAGCTGAAGTCAAAATCAAGACTAAAGCTGAAGTCAAAATTAAGATCGATCCAAAGTCTAAAATCAAACCAATCTGATCCAAAGCCGAATTAGGTCAACCCAAAGTTAGATTCTGATCAATCCAAAGTCAGATCTAAAGTCACCTCGATCAGTTTCAAGATGTAACAGCAAAAAATCCTAGACCAGATCCGAGGTCATCTCGACCAATTCTGAGGTGCAACAGCAAAAATCCTCGACCAGATCTAAGGTCACCTCGACCAGTTCTGAGGTGCAGCAGCAAAAATTCTTCGGGCCTCGATAGAGCAAAGATGCTGTCAAATTTTAATAGAGCAAAGATACCGTCGAGTTTTGAAGAGATCGAAGATGGACATCGATAGAGTAAAGATGCCATCGAGTTTTGATAAAGCAAAGATGCCGTCGAGTCCCGTATTCTCGAGGCCTATGGTATTGAGTATGGTGAAGCCTCCCGTGAGGGGCTGGAGTAGCCATCCACATCGGTTAGGCCGAAATAGGATGAAATCCTTCAGGTCTCGATGGAGCAAAGATGCCATCGAGCTTCGATATAGCAAAGATATCGTTCTATCTCAAAGAGATCGAAGATGGGCCTTAATAGAGCAAAGATGCAATCGAATTTTGGTAGAGCAAAGATATCGTCGAGTCTCGCATCCTCGAGGCCTATGGTGTCGAGCGTGATGAAGCTTCCTATGAGGGGCCAGAGTAGCCACCCACATCAGTCAGACCAAAGTAGGGTGAAATCCTTTAAGCCTCGATAGAGAAAAGATGTTGTTGAGTTTTGGTAGAGCAAAGATACTGTCGAGTCCTGAAGAGATCGAAGACAGGCATCGATAGAGCAAAGATGCCATCGAGTTTTGATAGAGCAAAGATATCGTCGAGTCCCAGAGGGGTCGAAAATGGGCCAAGCCTCCCATGAGAAGCTGAAGCCATGTCAGTAGAGTCGAAGAGGCCAGAGTATGCCCTTGAAGATCGAAGCCGAAACCAGTTGGCTAAAGATCCATTCTTCAGTGGGGGAGAAGAAGATCGGGTTGGAGTAGGTCAAAGTATGCCCATGAAGGTAGAAGTCGAAATTCGTTGGCCAAAGATCCCACTCTTCAACGGGGGGCAAAAGACCCCACTCTTCAGTGGGGGCAGGAGATCTCACTGGTGCAAAACTTAAGCATATTTAAGTTTGAAATATCACAACATGTGGAAACCGAAGCAATGAATGCAGATAGAGGTGTAAATTTTCAATTCAAAATATTTTAATAACGGCTTGATTATAGAAAAAGAGGACCCCACATGTCCGACAAGGTCGCTTATGCATAGATCCCCACGAGTGGTCGAGCCTCTCAATTATGCATGACCAACCTTGAAAATGGATTTGGCCTTTAATGGCGTCGAAGTCCCTCATGGGGGGCCCAAAGTTCCTTCTACATCTTTGTGTTCGCTCTCGCCGAAGTCATATATGGATGGCACTAAGTTACCCACTCGGTGCCGTAGTATCCGCCCTTTAGCACGAAGCACCTAAGCATCTTTAATTGCTTCTATACCATACGCACCAGGACATCATTGGAGCACAAGATATCGTGCTACTCTTGTGCCTCTCCAACTCCTAATTGTGCACCATCCCTTGTGCACATGCTTCAAAAATTGCCTTGGGTCACTTGGACCTGATGCACATAATAATTCTCCTCTCATTCTCTCCCCCCCTAAGCAGCACAACAAGATAAAAAGAAGAAAAAATGAGAGGAAAGAGAAACGGTGGTGGAAACAAGAAAAGAAAAAAAAGAAGAAGAAAGTGCCCATGCACACATCTGACTTCGGATGATGCTGAACCTGCTAGCTAGCAGCCCCATGCATCTGCCAAGGCCGCATAGAATAACCTTGCATTTGTTCCATTGGACATGGTTCCAAGATAATGTATCGTGATGCTCGAGCTAACAAATCTCCTGGCCAGGAATTTTCTATTCGCAACTACTCCAAATGCAGGGAACAAGCCAGAGCAGAGAAGCTCCCTGCCCATGTACATCTTCCAATAGCATTGGGGCCACCTCGTGCGATCCCATATTTTTTTTGAAGATACTTCATCTTCGAGTAAAAATGGTCATGAATTTTTGAAGACGAACCAGAATAATTGGCAGGAATTGGAGTTAGCATTTTTTTCAGATGATAATATATATATATATATATATATATATATATATATATATATATATGTATATGTATATGTATATGTATATATATATATGTATATGTATATATAAATATATATGTATATATATATATATAAAATAAAGATAGAAAATATTATCGATTGACCAATGGTTAGGATGAAGTAAAAGCACAAGAGAGATGCTCGGGTTCATGAGGTGACAAGACAGGCAAGAAGAAATTAATGTGCTAGAGATAGGGAAACCCAAACCACTCTCTAAAGAAGAAATCACATTATATGGCAATGTCGCCCAGGTCCTATCCACCTATGTCAGAGATCTATACAAAAGGCTGTAAAGAAGCACCAATGGAAGAATGGTGGGGCTGGAGTCTCCCATTTTTGCCAATCTCTTCATGGTCGAGGACCTGCCTCAGTAGGATGAAGCTCGCATATGCACGCCTTTACCGACGCCTGGATCGTACTCCCTGTGCGTGCATCTGATGGTGCCAAAGCTGCCCTTCAATGGCGATCTTCTTGAGGCCTCTCGAAAGTCTCCCACTCCCTTCGGGACTCCTGTTCATAGATCTCTCTGATGGTGATCTTTCAACAGCTAGCGGCCCTCCCGTGGATCGCGCTAGCACTCGTGCCCTCCTCAGCCACCAGCGGGTCTGATCCCACATGGCCCCGGGACGATCCCCAAGCTAAACTGGCTGGAGCAATTCTTCCATGATCGACCTCCCCACTCTTGCATTAACTACCTATCGCCACCAAAGCCTTCTGCTTGTGCGTCTCACCTCCATCCGTGGCCGATCTCCTTAGATCCGTGACTGATGACATTGGAGCAAATCCCCCATGGTCGATTGCGTCTCTGTCGCATGAGCTCCCAGACCCCTTCATGCACTTTGATCGACGTTGAAGCCCACAGCCAACCTGATCCATCCCGATGCCAACCAGCCGTTGGCCAATCTTGGGCCGTGCAAGACCCTGTCGGTCGATCTGCATCCTGGCAACACTGGACCCCATCAGTAGAATTGATCCCAAATCTATTAGATGAGTGCCCTGAAAGCCAATTATTGGCTGGCATATTTTGTAATTTTAGGACTTAACTTTATACTTATAATACTTTTATTATTAATAAAGGATATTTTTATTTTCAATCATGTTTATGTGTCCATGATTGGTTCTAGAAATTAACAAAGATGATTTTGTATATTCTCAAAGTGTTGAGAATTTGAGACATATATTAATTAGTGATTAGTTTCTAAATGCTCCCGATCAAAAGATCGTCATGGAGGATAGTGATCGATTCACTTAAAGATAGATGCATGGATCATCTCTTTTCTGGATAGATGAGTCTCGGATCTACAGTGTTGGGACATTGGGATGGAAGTGCAGGTGGTTATTAGATAACAACTTATACTGAATGTGACCAACATGAAAAATTACTTAGATGTCTACTCACTCATCAGTAGTTATCTTGTGCTGTAGTGGTAATGAGTGGTCCTTTGATCTGCAGTGTCATCAGCTATTCACAACAAAGCTACTTAGTTTGACTACACATTCCCTTGGTCTCTAGCCATTTGGATTTTTGTTGTATATGTTAGCTATAGTAGGTTCAGGTTCGCTGTTAGGAGTAGGATGTACCTAGATGAAATCTATTGATCTTGATAGAAAAGGATATCTTATACGATTTGCGAGATTGAGTTCAGAAAGTCTTTGGCCAAAACAAGTGTAAATACTGAAAAAAATTTTACGAGATTCACAAGTAAACTCGAGTCGAGCCAATCTGGTATATGACTAATGATGAGGTTTGACGAGTTCTCCATGACCTTCGTCCAGTCGAAACTTATGATAGAAGAACTGAATCACATGATAATTACACCTAAGGATTCATATTTTCATTCTACTGGATTGTCACTACATACTACTAGGTGTCACTGGTGGATTGTGAAAATTTATTGAGTATTTTCTTGATGATTGATGACCCTCGAAGGATAGAGTTGAAATTATTTCAATCCACAGAAAGGACTTTCGATGATATTGTGATGGAGATCATAATATATCTCACTACCAGATAGAATAAAATCTATGGGATCACACATTAAGGAATTTAATCTTGAATTAACCAATTGGGCTTATAAAGTTCTAATTGGGTTAGTATTTAATGAAATTCTATTGGATTTAGGAGAACCATGCTAGCATATGGTTAAACCCAATTCTTCTCTGGACTTGGATTCTTTATTAGATAAGGATTGAATCAAGTCTATAACCTTGAATCTTATCTAGATCTATTTTGATTTGGGTTTAGAGGGGTACCTATTTGAGGGTCCAAAAGGATTGGATCAAACCAATTAATTGGCAAACAAATCTCCTTATTTTCTTCTTTGTTATTTTCTTCTGAGACATGGATTAATTGGAAAAAAGAGAGGAGGTGCATGCCTCCCTTTTTGGAAAGTCCAAGGGGCGCACACCCCTTGGAGTGGGCGGATAGAAGAGAGAGGGGCATGCCTCCTCTTTTGCTTTGATGTGGAAGGAGAGAGAAAGAGGGGCTATGCCCCCTCTCTTGTGCACACTAAACCCTAAGGGGCGTCAAGGGTTGGTGCCCCATCTACCTGCCTCATTTGATAAGGGCACCCCCTCTACCTGTCTTATGGGATGTGGGATGCCCCATCACTTACCATATAAGGTGAGGGCCTTTCCAAGTGGATCTGATTTTTTTTAAAAAAAATTAGATTAAAAGATAAGGAACCTTATGAGATAAGAACTAGTCTTTTTAGATTGATTGAAGATTGATTTTGAATAAAAAAAAGATCTATTTAAGGGATGGTCTCCTAGGGTTTCACGTGATTGAATTAAGAATTTTGATCAAAAAATCTCTCTCATTCACCACGCCAACCTCTCTTCCTCCTCTCTTTCCAATGCCTAAGGGTTGGGCATCCCATCTTCTCACATGCCCAAGTTGAGGGTGATCTCTTCTACAGCAAGGAATAGGGAGAAAGGTTGCAGTTCAAGTGTTGAGATCGCGGTAAAGGATCAAGAGTTGATCAAAGATCCGAAAGACTGATATTTATCTTAGAGAAGATGGATCTATAATGAGAAGAAAGATTCAAGATGGATCTCGATAGATATCTATAGAGATCGGATATGTGTGCGGTTCAAGAACCTTCAGATCTAGAATCATCAGTTGCAGTGTATTTCAACCCATGCAAGGTATTGAGATTCGATCTCAATTTTTTTATTTTATTTTTAGATTATATGTATGTCTTAGATCTAGAGCTCAGATAGGTATAGATTAGATCTATTGCATATGGAGTTAAAGGGTTTAACCTAGATCTGCTTCTACTGTTTCAAAATTATTTTGAAATCTATGCATATAACCCTACCCATTTTCTAATAGTAGTATCAGAGCCACTGATTTTTTAAGATATGTATAATCTAATTTTTATGTTAGATCTAAAAGTTTGAATGATTTAATATTGATCTTGTACTGGTATAAGGTTGTCCTGATATAGGATTTATCCCCTATATTGAAAAGGTTATACTAGCACATGATTGATCGATTTTGAGATCTATTTTTAAAATTTTTAAATCAACCTTTTAGATCTAAAAAAGATATATGTGATATATTTTTATTCATATTAGATTTGAAATTAGAATGATTAAATATTCACATCGAACTAGTATAAGATTATCCTGATATAGGGTTTATCCCCTATATTGAAAAGGTTGTCCTAGTTTGATGTGAAATAATTTTTAATAATTACTTTTAAAATATTTTAATTATTATTTTAGATTTAGTTATGCATGTATTTGATATGTGTATTTTTAATTTTAGATCTAAAATTAAATATATATATGATATATGCTTATAGTTTAGATCTAAAACTTCATATATGTGATATATACTTTTAGTTTGGATCTAAAACTTTATATATGTAATATATGACTTTAGGTTTAGATCTAAAATTATTTCAAGATCATAAACTACTAATGCATGCAATGAAATAAAATCTAAAATATTTTTAAAATCTAAAAATTATATTATTGCATGTGGGTATGGGTTGAACAAATTAGGTCTAGTGATCAAACTAAAATTAGGTTCAATTGATTAGATCTAACTAGAATCTATTATCGATTTTGAGCAGTTGATTGAACCCAATCAATTGTTGGTTAGGATTAGGTCTAAGGGCTCAAAGTCGAGTTTAGTTGTAGTTGGTCGTATCGATTCTCATTTTGATATGAATTGATTGACTCAAGACCTAATTTGGCTCAGTAGTTCGGGTCTAGGTCAATAGATTAACATGATCGATTCTAATCAATCAAGTTGGTGTCTAAGGCAAGTATCTAGATGGTGAACCAGCCAATTTATTGGTGTCTATGGAAAGTAACAAGGAGACCCTCACTCATCTTAACTTACCTAGCCATTTTGGGAGATTAAGTTTTGAATTAGATTATTTGTTGATTTGAGTTCACTCATGCCGACTAGGTAAGTTAGATATATGAATGTGCTGATCTGAACTTGATCAGTTAGATATCAAATTTGATGATTTAGAAGAGATTTAAATCTAAATCTCCTCACTAAATATTAAATCTAGCAGTCTTCTATCATTGTAAAGATGCGGATGCCTTTCTGGCATTGATCACTTTTGGCTGGTTATAGATTTCGATTGTATCGAAAAGGTACAATCATTCTATTGGCATCAGATATCTCGAGATAGAGATGGGGTTGGGCTCAATAACTGTTAAGTGAGGGATCCAATGATGGCTTTACGTCCATTGATAAATGGTAGGTCTGACTTAACTAAGAAATATACCAATAATTATTAGGTGAGGCCATAGAACTCAGAGACTGAACCTGCTATATCTTGTTTAGTGAAGCAATGGACAAAATGTTGTCCACTTATTGGTCTGTGCTCATTAATAACTATTAGGTGAGGTGTGTATAGATCAGTGGGATCGTAGTATCCACTAGAAATCGATCGGGTATAGATTTTCATTTCTCCTTCCGAGAAGTGTAGGAGATTTAAGAAAATAGTAGGAGCCTTGTTTGATTTTAAAAAAATTTTAAAATAAATATTTAATAAGTATAAATATCTAACTAAAAATTATTCTTTCTGCAGATAACCATATCGAGTTCAAACCCTTTAGCTCATATCCTTGACACAAATAGGTTAACCAGGACAAACTGTAAAGACTGACTTCAAAATTTGAGAATCATTCTTAGTTTCAAAAAACCAACTCATGTCTTAGATCAGGATGTGTCTATATTACCAACTCATCCATCCCCTAATCAATGAGCTGCACTTAAGAAGTGGATGGATGAGAACAATAAGGCAAAGTGCTACATTCTAGCATCCATGTCCAATAATCTTCAGTGACAGTATGAAGACATGAGGACTGGCAAGGAAATGCTGACTCATCTGCAAGAGTCGTATGATGAGCAGAGTTGCACAGTTCATTTTGAAGTCTCTCAGAGATTATTCAGATTGAAAATATGTGATGGACAGTTCGTCAATGATCATTGTTTGATAATAATCAAGGACATCGAAGAGCTTCAAAAGCTCAGGATGAACATAGATAAAGAATTGCTGATGGATTTGATCCTTCAGTCTCTTCCTAATTTATATGGACAGTTCATTATGAACTACCATATGAATGAAATTGATAGCACTTTGCCTGAATTGCTGAACATATTGATGACAGTTGAGGGCACTTTGAAAGGTTTAAGGGATAGGGTTCTAACTGTGGAAAGGACTCTTCTAAGAGAAAGTCTTCTTTCAAAAAAAAGAAGCCTGTGAAGAAGCAAAAGAACAAAGCTAAGCCCAAGAATCAGGTTCCGAAGAAGGCCGACGATAAGGAAAAGTATTTTCATTATAATGTCGAAGGCTACTGGAGAAGGAACTGTCCAGCCTACCTGACGACTATGAAGAACAGGAAGAAGGATGGATCTTCAAAAGGTATGTATAATTTGCTCATAATAGAAACTAATCTAACGATTTTCTTTTTTTCTAGTTGGATTCTAGATTCTGATTTAAGTGCTCACTTGTACACTTCTATGTAGGGTCTTGAAGAAATTAGAAGGGTAAGAAAAGGCGAGATCACTCTCTAGGTTGGCAATGGAGCAAAGATTGCTGCTATGACCGTCGGGATCTATCCTCTGCGACTACCGTTAGGATATAGATTATTATTAAAAGACTGTTATTGTGTATCTGTAGCCAGTAGAAATTTAATTTCTATATCTATGCTGGTATAGGATAACTATAATTTTTATTTCAATAAAGATTTGTGTGCAATTTATTTTGAAAATAAAATTATTGCACGTGCTTTCTTGATTGATGGTCTTTATCATTTGTATATGGATATGAGTGCTAATATTAACGAGCAAACTATGAATGCCATAGGATATAAGAGACTTAGAGATAGGATTAGTCAAAAATATCTATGGCACTTTAGGCTAGGCCATATTGGAGAGGACAGACTCAACAAACTCAAGAAAGATGGCCTTCTTGGACAATTGACTTTCGAGTCTTATCCGATTTGTGAGTCTTATCTTCAAGAAAAAATGACTAAGCTATTCTTTATGGGACAAGAAAAAAAGACCACTAAGATATTAGCCCTGGTACACACTGACGTGTGTGGTCCATTTGATGTACAAATCAGAGGTGGCTATATCTACTTTATAACTTTTACCGATGATTATTTATGGTATGATTTTGTATATTTGATGCATCGAAAGTTTAAAATTTTTGAAAAGTTCATTGAGTTCAGACATGAAGTAGAAAAATAGATCAAAAAATCTATAAAGGTTCTTCAATCAGATCGAGGAGGAAAATACCTTAGCAGAAAATTTTGGGCCTATCTCAAGGATAATAGTATAGTCTCATAGTGGACACCTCCAGGGATGCCTCAGCTCAACAGGGTATCCAAAAGGAGGAATCGAATCTTAGTAAATATGGTTGTTGGGAATTATGTCCTAAAGTCAATCGTTTGACAGTTGTGCTAATTATAAATATATATGAATTGATAAATAATAAAAATTATTTGATATTTTTTACTACAAGAATATATTTTCTAACGAACTCCTATATTGTGATGAAGTTCTTAAAACTACTTTGATCGATAAAGGAGAATTTATTGCATAGTCCATAAATTGGTTCACGACCAAATGATACGCTATTACTAAGACGATAGCGATATCAAGTGTAGGTTGTTGTGTGCCATATGCGTTGGTTGTCCTCGTAATCAAATAGTATGGAGATACTGGTATGACATGCAGGTGAGATATAGGGGTATATCATCACTAAACGTGACCAACTACGAAGCACTCTGCTGTCAAGGGTAGCTCACGAAGGGTATGGGTATAAGTGTCCCTCCGATCTGAGATCACCATGGTGACTTGCAAGCAACTCACTACATGAACTAATTGAGTTTTTAATTCAGTAATAGAAAATTTTTGGGTATAGTCAAGTACTTATCAAGTCGGTGTGAGTCAAGATGGGATTGATCCCTCCAAATTAGTAGGAGATATGCATCGGTATATTTCAATTTAGCAAAATCTGAGCTCGGATAATTCATGTGATGGATTTAAAAAAAATTAAAATACAATGTGGATGACTTATCTTAGATTGACAGTTAAATTCTAGGTCATCCTCGAGCATTAGGGTCAAGGGGATGAATTATACGGTAACCATACGTCAATAGGTTCTTGAATGTTGTTTCGCTATCATTCGATCTATCCAGACGTCGGATCATTATTACTAGATGATTACATCGATTGGTTCAGAAAAGTGTTCCTATACTACTGGCTTAGGTTTGAACCTATGGAGTTACACTCAAAAGAAGTTTCTGACTGATCATATGGCTGATCAACGATTGAAAATCATTCAAGGGCTTAATCATCAATTTGATTGATGGTTAATCTTATGCAAAAGTTATAATAAATTAATTCATCAAATGTTAGTAAATTAATAAAAAATTAATTAATAATTAAATTACTGATTAACTCAATTTGATTGAGCAAATAGGATTAAATAAAATCTAATTGAATTAGATTCAATTAGGTTTGATCCGATTAGGTTATGAGATGACCTAATTGCTAAGGGAGAATTGTCCCTGATTTGATCAGAACTTTGGTTCAATCAATTTCTAATTTAATTAAAATTTGATTAAAAATTTATAAATCTAATTAGATTAGGTTTCACATATTTTATTTGGGCTAAACCAGATATGATTTGATTTGGATTTAGATAAGGAAATTAAGAGTCCTTATTGGAATAAGACTCTTCTCCCAGCACCAATCTAGTTTGTACGTCATATATCTTCATGCACAAAATTATTTTGTATGAGATTTTTTTATACCAAAGAGTATCTTCTTTATCTATCTCATATCTAAATCTAATTTAGTCTTGATAAAAGAAAGATTCTAAAATTAGATTTCAAAATATTCCTTATCAAGAGAATATGTTCTCATCCAGATCAACCTCTCCATTACAATAAATTTCTTTCTCCTTATATGTGCAACATTTTGAGGATATTTTTTATGGGAGATCAGTTGGAGAATTGGTTTACCATAAACAAATATGAAAAAGGATGTTCCATATTTTTTTGGCATATTTGAGATGTGGAATTATGAAGGGAAGCAGAATCTTGTAAGAGTTCAGGATCACTAGGACTCTTCACCCCACCTCTTTACATGCCTATAAAATGGGCTTTTGTGGCTTCATTTGTGTGTAAGATACCAAAAGAGAGCTCTTCATGTGGTGGAAGTTTGGGCATGGTTCATGATGTGACAAATAGAGAGGAGAGTCCTCTCTCTTGGGATGTGCGTAAAAATCTGAATTTCAGATTTTGATCCTTTGGGTTTGGGAAGAGAGAATAAATTAGAAAAAAAATATTTTCTTCTTCATCTTTCTTTCACCACTTCATCTCCTCCAAAAGTTCATTTTTAACTTTTGAAAAGATTTCAGAGATTTGAAGAAAGGATCCAGATCAGTCAAGAAGAAAGTCTTCACGTGAGCTAGCACTCCCGAGAAGATCGATCAGATCGGGGCTTCGAGTGAATTTTTCATGGAGATCGGATGCATGTGCAGCTATGAGCAATCAGTAAGGATCCTCTCTACCATGTCTCTCAGCAGTGAAAATCATCAATCCGTAATCAGGTATGAAGTTTTGAACTCTCAGATTAGAAGTAGATGTGATCTACTGCTCATATGCATACATGCTGATTTTATCTTTGGATTATTTTAAATTTTATATGCAACATAATATGTCATAGATCCTAGAGTAGATTGATTTGATAATTAGATCATATGTATATTAGATTAATTTGATTAATCTAGTTGTCTTCCACTGTAATCTTTTCAAAAAAATTTCAAAATACATACATGAAATTGCCTGTGCTCTCCAACAGTAGTATCAGAGCCTAGGTTCGATATGACATGATTTATGTTCATAGTAAATCTGAGATTTAGTTTCATTTAGATCTGATATGTGATATTTTGATCTAAATTTAATTAATGGTTGATCACACAAACTGATATAAGGTTGTCTTGCTGTAGGATTTACCCCTTATAGTGAAAAGGTTGTCCTAGTTTGTGCTTATCCTTGATAAAATTTGATTTTATGTCATGCATATGATGTTTATAATCTGATTTAGATATAATCTAAAATTATAATTAGATCTGATATAATTTAGATTAGATCTAAATTTATGCATATCTAATATATGATGAGATTAGATGATCCGATTAGCAAGTACTTGGATTGGGTTGATCACCAGGCCGTCTGATCATAGGAGCAAGAAAGATTTAAAACCCCTCTCTTTCCATTCGATGGGGTATTCTTATGGCGTGTAGGGGTGCCATGTGATTAGATCCCATGAAGAAGAAAGTGAAAAGAGAAAACTTACTTTCTTGTAAAATCTTAGATCTTGAAATCTTAGGTGCTGTTGTATGTGGTACAAGTTGCAAAGAAGTTAGTTACATCTAATCTTGTGTAATCAAAATTATTTTAATTTAAAATCATAAAAAATTTAGATTTGATCTAAAAGTTTTTATGATTTACATGTAAAAATTATTTTTAAAATCTTAACCATATTGATGCAAAACTTAATTAAGAATTAAGTGTAGAATTAATTAGATCTAAAATTATGAATTAAAGATCTAATGTCATTCACATAAAATATAGAGATATGGGTTAACTCAAATTAGGTCCTCTTAATTAGATTAGACCTAAGATTAGAATCAAAGAGTTAATGGACTAACTAGAGAAATTGGTTAAATCTAATCAAATATTGAATTAGATTAAATCAGGATTTCTCTAGAACCAATACAATGGTTGTAGATGGTCAAGTCCATATCTTTGATTAGACTAAATAGACCTTGATTGTGGCTCAGTGGTTGAATCCAAATCATTAGGTTGGTCAAATCAAAACTAATTAATCAATTGGTGTTTAAGGTAAGTTCGGCATTATGATCGATGATTTTTAATTGAGAGCGGCTTATTTGACCATTTTGATAGTATCTAAAGCAAACTTAGTAGACCCTCCCATCGATCTCACTTACTTGACCAATTTGGTGAATTTTGTCTTGATTAGATCGTTAAGTGATTCGAGTTGATCCATGTCATTAAAGTTGATTAGTGTGACTGATTTAGGTGCTTGTTCAACCAGCATGACCTTAATCTAATTTAATGACTTAGTGAAGCCAGTGGGAGGATTGTGATTTATTGGTTGATCTCTTCTCATCTCTTCTCTAAATTGATTCTTAAATCTTCTAAATTATTAGGTCCATAAAATGAGCTAGTTATGAGGATAACTAGATCACTATCTCCCATTAGGATGAATGATAATGGGTCCATTATTTTTGATTAACATTACAGACACCATCCGTCTGGTGTTCTCTTTGAATGATGGAATTATCATTTATCATATGATGACTCTATTGTACTATCTGATGATGGTTGGGTTGACTGAGCCATCCTCGGGTCTGATCATTCATTAGATAGAAATACTGAGTAGGTTCATGTTAATGGTTTGACCTAACCAGAATTTTCAGTGGAGGCCCATCACCTACTGAAATAAAATCTGAGATAAAATTAATTATTAAAAATTATTTAGATAAATAATTGGTTGAAAATCTATCCATAGATGCATATAGGTTGATCGAGCCATCCTCGGGTTTGTATGCAATCTGTGTGGATTTTAGTATCTGCTAAGAAATTAAGATAATTTCTTAGATTGAAGGTAGAGGCTATCAATTTGACTAAAATAGTAGGAGAACCTTTAGACGAAAGTCCGAGTCTTTAGGCTTAATCAATTCATAAACATAGAGGTCTTGTATTTTTCTTTCAGTTATGGCTAGATGTTCTCTGCTCCATTCACTGTTTGACAGTGACTGATTTATAGGATCTAACTACGATAATTGATATAAAAAGTTATGAATAGTTCTAGAACATGAAAGGATCCTACATATGATTATAGATCCAGCACCTGAAGTTCTTACATCCAACACATGTGATGCGATCAAAGATACTTATCAAAAATGACCACATGATCATATCATCGTGTGGTGTTATTGAGAGCAGCAAAGAACATAATTTAGTTGTAAATTCGATGATGCTCAGTGAGAAAAAATTTTTCAAATATTGAAGGAGTTCTTTCACACCTCTGAAGATGTGTCTTCAGTGTGGTAATAATTTTTTGAGAAAAAAAAAAGAAAAAGAAGGTGCAAAGAGTCGTGCTTGGGCTAATGAGTCCAAACTGATAAAAGAGTTTAAGATTAACCTAGTTTGGCAGAGTCTTTTGATCCGAACAGGCTAAGGAAGAGAAATCAGTAAAGAATTGCTGGACAAGATACTTATATGATAACATCTTGTGATTTCTCTATCTGTGACACTACTACCTAGATATTGGATATTGAAAGTTTATGCAAATTATTGCAATGACTTCTGGTTAATAGAAAGATTGAAAATCATAAGAGATTTTTGAACATTAGAGATGGAAGTTATGTTCCAATTCTGATTTTAAAAATCATCGAGCTTATTTTCAATTCCAACAATGTCATCTTAGTAATTGTCACTATTGTCTAATGATTTTATGATTTCATTATGAATGATGTCAAAATCATGTGGACAACTAAGAAATGATATTTATGAATAGTCACAACCAGCTAGTGTAATGTACACAATAAACAAATCCTAAAGTAGATAATGTCATGGAAGCCTATCTTTGGCAGTTTAGGCTCAATAATTAAACAAGAATAGGATCAACAGGATAATTCTCGAAGTCAATGATTGTGAATCATTGTCAACCTGTCAATCCTATCTCTTTAGTAAGATGACCAAATCATTTTTTGTTGGAAAAGATGAACGAGCCAATGATGTTTTGAATCTGATACATACTGATGTATTGGATCTACGAACATATTTGTCATAAATTTGGATTATTTAAAATATTCAAATAAGTCCATAATAAGGTAGAGAAACAAACTTGCAAGAGCATTAAAATTCTTCAGTCAGACCGAAGAGGAGAATGCATTTTAAGTAAGTTTTGACATATCTAAAAGAGAATAGGATTCTCTCCTATTGGAATCGACTTTGTTAGACATAGTTCGATCCATGATGGGATTTACAAGTCTGTCAGTCTCTATTTAAGGTTATGCTCTTAAGACTATTTGTTATATTTTGAACTGAATTCTGAATTAATCAGTTGTGAGGACTCCATATGAGATATAGACTAAGCATAAGTCGATACTTTCTTACTTTGGGGTTTGGGAGTGTTTAGTTTATGTCGAGCATTTGCAGATCGATTAGCTTGGATCCTAATCTTATATGTATTATTTTGTAGGATATTCCAAAGAATCTAGGGGATATAACTTTTACCATGCTAAAGAACAAGAGTTGTTCGGTATTTCTTTTAGAAAAAGAGTACCTCGGTGAAGGTATTGATGTCTTTAATGTGGAACTTATGAAGTTTGACAGGTAAAAAAATTGACACAATCTAGAGAATCCATAGAACTGAATTTGATTAGATCAAATCTGAAACCCATTGTAGAGGCACCATTAAGGAGATCCGATAGAGTACTGCATCCGTCGGATAGATACTTCGGTATTTAGGTCTGGAATATGAACTTATTGAACTCGATGAGAATAACAAGGATCTGATCACCTACATGGATGCCATGCAGAGGTTCGACTCTAATTAATGGCTTGGAGCTATAGAGTCTGAAATGAAGTCCATAATGGTCAACAGTGTATGGACACTCGTTGATCCACTCGAAGGAGTAATGCTCATAGAGTGTAAATGGATCTTCTATAAGATTAGAGTAGCGCAGACGAGAAGGTGAAGACCTACAAAGCTCATCTGGTTGCCTAAGGATATTGTCAACATTATGGTAATGACCATAACAAGATATTTTTTCTTGTGGCAATACTAAATATTTTAGAGTTGGAATATGTATTTTGATAAGTGATCAAAATGTATGGCTTCATTGAGAATGAAGAAGAATCCTGCAAATACAAATGGGTTAATAGTTCTATAAGTGTATCTTTTATTTTGTATA
Source organism: Elaeis guineensis (assembly GCF_000442705.2). NCBI lineage: Eukaryota > Viridiplantae > Streptophyta > Magnoliopsida > Arecales > Arecaceae > Elaeis > Elaeis guineensis. Next base: position 87,352,004 of record NC_026004.2, on the reverse strand, counting down.
TGAATGAAATTCTCTTAATCAGGAATGACATTCTTTACATTACAAAAAATAAATATTTTTCTGTTATTGTTGTTCTCCATAAAGGACTTTGAGAAAAGCATCTCTCATCCTAAGAATGAAGATCTATAGAGATATATCTAAGAGGCTGCTTAAGTTTTCTAGTCCAACATACCTAGGGTGTTATGAGTAGAATTTGTTCTATTATTACACCATGTTTGAGATCGGATATGGTATACTTACTAGGACAGTGAGTGGATACTTGCAAGATCTGGGTAAGAATCACTGGAAGGTCATCCTTAAGTATTTAAGAAATACTAAGGATCGGTGACTCGGTTATGGAGAATTTGACTTAAAACATGTGGAGTATGACTCAAGTTTTCAGTTGAACATAATAATAGTAAGAACGTGTTGGAATACATCCTTATCCTAAATAATGGTGCAATTTGCTGGAATGGTTCCAAGTAGAGCAATATAGCCAAATTTAAATTGCAAGGTAGAATACGTTGCAGCATTCGATGCTTACAAGGAAGCTATGTGATTGTACAGGTTCATTAGCAAGCTAGGAGTGGCACCCTCCGATGATGGTCTTGCTATATTGTACAGCACTGGAGCCATAGCTTATGCCAAGGAGCTAAAGTCCCATTAGCTTACTAGGCATTTTGCATCACTACCACTTTATTCAAAAAAATCTGTTAAGGTGACGTCAATCTTTAGAAGATTGACAGAAAGAAAAACGTGACCAACCCATTTACTAAAGTCTCAATATCTAAGAGTTTTGAAGTGATAAATCGAAGATGGATATGTGATACTATACTGATTTGTTTTAGTCCAGGTGGAAGTTGTTGGAAATTGTGTCCTAAAGCTAATCGTTTGACGATTGTGCTAATTATAAATATATATGTATTGATAAATAATAAAAGTTATTTAGTATTTTTCATCATAAAGATACATCTTCTAACGAAGTCCTATATTGTGATGAAGTCTTTAGGATTACTTTGATCGATAAAAGAGGATTTATCACATAGTTCTTAAATTGGTTCGTGACCAAATGATACGCTATTACTAGGACGATAGCGATATCAAGTGTAGGTCATTGTGTGCCATATGTGTTGGTTATCTTCATAATCAAATGGTATAAAGATACTGGTATGGCATGCAGGTGAGATATAGGAGTACATCATCATAGAACGTGACCAACTGTGGAGCACTCTGCTGTCAAGGATAGCTCGCGAAGGGTATGGGTATAAGTATCCTTTCGACTGAGATCACCACGGTGACTTGCAAGCAACTCACTATAATTTGATGCCAGACTAACTGAGTTTTTAATTCATTAATGAAAGATTTTTGGATATAGTCAAGTACTTATCAAGTCAGTGCGTGAGTCAAGATAAGATTGACCCCTCCAAATTCATAGGAGATATGTATCAGTGTATTTTAATTTAGCAAAATCTAGGCTCGGATAATTCATGTGATGGATTTGAAAAAGATTGAAATACAATATAGATGACTTATCTAGGATTGACAGTTAAATTCTAGATCATCCTTGAGCATTAGGATCAAAAGAATATATTATACGGTAACCATACGCCAATAGGTTCTTGAATGTTGCTTCGCCATCATTCGACTTATCCGGATGTTGGGTCATCATTGCTAGATGGTTACATCGATTGCTTCAGAAAGGTGTTCCTATGCTACCAGCTTAGGTTTGAATCTATGGAGTCACACTTAAAAAAAATTTCTGACTGATCATATGGCTGATCAACGATTGAGAATCATTCAAGAGTTTAATCGTCAATTTGATTGATGGTTAATCTTATACAAAAGTTATAATAAATTAATTCACTAAATATTAGTAAATTAATAAAAAACTAATTAATAATTAGATTGTCGATTAGCTTAATTTGATTGAGCAAATAGGATTAAATAAAATTTAATTAAATTAGATTCAATTAGGTTTGATCTGATTAGGTTATGAGATGACCTAATACCTAAGAGAGGATTATCCCTGATTTGATCAGGACTTTGGTTTAATCAATTTCTAATTTGATTAAGATTTGATTAAGAATTTATGAACCTAATTAGATTGGGTCTCATATATTTTATTTGGGCTAAACCAGATATGATTTGGTTTGGATTCAAATAAGAAAATTAAGAGTCCTTATTGGAATAGGACTCTTCTCCGTGCACCAACCCAGTTTGTACGTCATATATCTCTACGCACAAAATTATTTTGTATGAGATTTTTTCACACCAAAGAATTTTTTTCCTTATCTATCGTACATCCAAATCTAATTTGATTTTGATAAAAAAAAATTTAAAATTAGATTTCAAAATATTTCTTATCAAGAGAATTTGTTCTCATCCAGATCAACCTCTCCATGCCAATAAATTAATTTTTCCTTATATGTGTGACATTTTGAGGATATTTTTTTGTGAAAGATTAGTTGGAGAACTGATTTACTATAAAAAAATATAGAAAGGGGTGTCCCATATTTTTTTGATATATTTTAGGATGTGAAATTATAAAGGAAAGCAGAATCCTGTAAGAGTCTAGGATCACTAGGACTCTTCACCTCACCTCTTTACACGCCTATAAAAGGGGTTTTTGTGGTTTTTTTTATGTGTGTAAGATACTAGAAGAGAGCTCTTCATATGATGGAAGTTTGGGCATGGTTCATGGCATGACAAATAGAGAGGAGGGTCCTCTCTCTTGGGGTGTGCGTAAAAATCTGAATTTTAGATTTTTGATCCTTTGGATTTGGGAAGAAGGAATAAATTAGAAAAAAATTATTTTTTTTCATCTTTCTTCCACCTCTTCATCTCCTCCAAAAGTCTATCTTGAACCTCTAAAAAGGTTCTAGAGATTTAAAAAAAAAGATCTAGATCAGCCAAGAAGAAAGTCTTCATGCGAGCTAGTACTTTCGAAAAGATCGATCAGATTAGGACTTCGAGTGGATTTTTCATAGAGACCGGATGCATGTGCGGCTGTGAGCAACCAGCAAGGATCCTCTCCATCATATCTCTCAGCAGTGAAGATCATCGACCCATGATCAGATATGGAGTTCAAAACTCAGATTAGAAGTAGATATGATCTACTGCTCATATGCATGCATGCTGATTTTATCTTCGGATTATTTCAGATTTTATATGCAGCATAATATATCATAGATCTTAGAGTAGGTTGATTTGATGATTAGATCATATATATGTTAGATTAATTAGATTAATCTAGTTATCTTTCGCTATAATTTTTTCAAAAAAAAATTTGATGTACATACATGAAATCGTCTATGCATCCTAATAATGGTTCGATCTATGATGAGCTTCATAGATCTTCCTATCTTTCTCTGGGGGCATGCATTACTTTCTACAATTCATATTTTGAATCAAGTTCCCTTTAAAACTATTCCTACGACACCATACGAGTTATGGCATGGTAAAAAGCCAACTCTTGGGTATCTCAAGATTTGAAGATGTCCGGTCCATGTCAAGCGATAACAGACGAACAAGTTAGAGGCTAGCACTTTTAGGGCTCATTTTATAAGATATCCTAAAGAATCCATAGGATACTATTTTTATCTTCCTGAAGATCATAATGTGATTGTGAGTCATCATGCCGTTTTCTTAGAAAAGGAGTTTATCTAAGATGGAGACAGTGGGAGGAAGATTAAATTCGAAGAAAAGATCTTTGAAGAGCATCGAGTCCAAGAATCTAAACTCAGTAATAAGCCTGTAGATGTAGTACCTCCTCCACCTTGTAGATCAAGTAGGATCTTCCATCTTTTTGAAAAGTACTTAAGTATTCTTACAGAGGATTTAGAGGTAGCATTTCTTATGGGAGATAGGGATATTAGGAATGATCTTAAGACTTATGATGAGACGATGTTGGATGTCGACTTCGAGAGATAGATGGAAGCGATGAAGTCAGAAATTGACTCTATGCATTCCAACCAGGTTTGGACCTTAGTAGATCTACCTGAAGGTATTGTACCTATTGGGTGTAAATGAATCTATAAAAAAAAAATTTGGTTAGATGGTCAGATAAAGACCTATATGACAAGACTGGTTGCAAAAGGTTATAATCAACTTCAAGGCATTGACTATTAGAAAACTTTTTCGCCAGTGACCATGCTAAAATCCATCTGAACTTTGCTTACGATTACAGCTTTTCATGATTATGAAATTTAGCAGATGGATGTGAAAACTACTTTCCTAAATGGATATATTGAGAAATATATCTATATGAAGCAGGCTTTGGGTTTTATATCCAGTGACAGTGATCATAAGGTCTGCAAGCTGCAAAGATCCATATATGGACTCAAGCAAGCATCTCAAAGTTGGAACACTTGCTTTAATGATGTGATCAAAATATTTAATTTCATCAAAAATGAGGAGCCATGTGTATATAAAAAGGTCAGTGGGAGCACTGTCACATTCCTCATATTATACGTGGATGACATCTTCCTGATTGAGAATGATATTTTCATACTAACATCAGTCAAAATATGGTTGTCAAAAGAATTCACTGTGAAAGACCTAAGAGAAGCTTCCTACATTCTTGGTATAAAGGTCTATAGGGATAGATCTAAGAGAATGATAGGACTCTTACAGTGAATGTACATAGAGGAGGTGCTGAAGAGCTTCAGCATAGAAAACTCCAAAAGAGGTCTCTTGCCCCTTAGATATGGCATTCATCTCTCTAAGAAGATGTATCCTGACACACTTGAGAAGATCCAGTACATGAGCAAGATCTATTATGCTTCGACAATAAGGAGCCTCATATATGCCATATTATGTACACAACCTGATATAGTGCTTACTGTGAATGTCATGAGTGGATATCGGGCGAACCCAGATAAAGAACACTGTATTGCTATGAAAAATATCCTTAAATACTTGAAAAGAACTAAGGATTAGTTTTTGATCTTTGGTGGAGGATCGAAGCTGAAAGTGGAGAGATACACTAATTCAGACTTCATGATTGATGTCGATGATAGAAAATCTATATCAAGATTTATTTTTTTATGTAATGGAGGATCGATTAGTTGGAAGAGTTTCAAGCAGCTGGTCATTACAGATTCGACCATGAAAGTTGAGTACATCATCGTCTCTAAAGCTACTGAAGAAGCTTTCTAGTTCAAAAAGTTTATTATGGAGCTAGGTGTGATGCCATCAGATGCTATTGCACTGCACTGCGACAACAACAGCATCATAGCCCTCGCTAAGGAGCTCAGGTCTCAACAGAAGTCCAAGCATATAGAGCGGTGATTCCACATCATACGTCAATTATTAGCTGATATATTTTATAATTACAGGACTTAATTTTATATTTATAATATTTTTATTATTAATAAAAAATATTTTTATTTTCATTCATATTTATGTATCTATGATTTATTCTAGAAATTAACAAAGATGATTTTATATATTCTCAAGATGTTGAAAATTTGAGACATACATTAATTAGTGATTTGTTTCTAAATGGTCTCGATCAAAAGATCATCATAGAGGATAGTAATCAATTTATTTAAAGATCGATATATGGATCACCTCCCTTCTGAACAGATGAGTCTCAGATTTGCAATGTAGGGACACTGGAGTGAGAATGCAGGTGATTGTTAAAGAATAATTTACACTGAGCATGACCAACATGAGAAATCACTTGGATGTCTACTCACTCGTAAGTGGTTGTCTTAATATTGCAATGGTATGAGTGGTCCTTTGACCTGTGGTGTCCTCGGCTATTCGCAATGAGGCTACTGAGTTTGACTGCACATTTTCTAGGTCCTTAGCCATTCGAGTCTTTGCGTGTATGTTGGCTACAGTAGGTTCAGATTTGCTGTTAGGAGTAGGATGCATCTAAATAAAATCTATCAATCTTGGTAGAAAAAGAGAAGTCCTATGTGATTTATGAGACTGAGTTCAGAAAGTTTTTGGCCAAAGCAGGTGTGAATACTGAAAAAGAGTTTTCACGAGATTCACAAGCAAACTTGAGTCGAGCCAATCTAACATATGATTGACAATGGGCTCTGACAAATTCTCCATGACCTCCATCAAATTGAGACTCATGATAAAAGAAATGAATCGTACGATAATTATACCTAGAGGTTCATATTTTTATTCTATTGGGTTACCACTACATACTACTAGGTGTCATGGTGGATTGTGGAACTCATCGGGCATCATCTTGATAATCGATGATCTTCGAAAGGTAGAGTTGAAATTGTTCCAATCCATTGAAAGGAGTTTTAATGATAGTGTGATGGAGATTATAATATATCTCACTACCAGATAGAATAAAATCTATGAGGTTACATATTAAGGGATTTAATCTTGAGTTAACCAATTAGACTTATAAAGTTCTAATTGAGTTAGGATTTAGTAAAATTCTATTAGGTTTAGGAGAACCACGCTAGTACATGGTTAAACCCAATTCTTCTCTAGACTTGAATTTCTTATTAGATAAAGATTGAATCAAGTTTATAACTTTGAACCTTATCTAGATTCATTTTGATTTGGGTTTAGAGAGATACCTATTTGAGGTTTCAAAAAGATCAGATCAAGCCAATTAGTTGGCAAATAAATCTTCTTATTTTCTCTCTTATTATTTCCTTCTGAGGCATGGATTAATTAGAAAGAGGAGAGGAGACGCATGCCTCACTTTTTGAAAAGTCCAAGGGGTGCACACCCCTTGGAGTGGGCAGATAGAAGAGCGAGGGTCCCACCCCCTCTTTTGCTTTGGAGTGGAAGGAGAGAGAGGGGCTACACCCCCGCTCTTGTGCATACTAAACCCTAAGGGGCGCCAAGGGTTGGTGCCCCATCTACTTGCCTCATTTGATGAGAGTGCCTCCTCTACCTGCCTTATGGGATGTGGGGTGCCCTATCTACTTGCTATATGAGGTGAAGACCTTTCTAATTGAGTCTCATCTTCTTAGAAAGAAAATCAGATTAAAAGGCAAGAAACCTTATGAGATAAGGACTAGTCTTTTTAGATTGGTTGGAGATTGATTTGGAATAAAAAAAAGATCTATTTAAGAGATGGTCTCCTAGGGTTTCAGGTGATTGAATTAAGAATTTAGATCAAAAAACCTCTCCCATTCACAACGCCAACCTCTCTTCCTCCTCTTTTTTCAATGCCCGAGGGTTGGGTGTCCCATCTTCTCACACATCCAAGTTGAGAATGATCTCTTCTACAGCAAGAAACAGAGAGAAAGACTGCAGTTCAAGCATTAAGATCACAGTCAAAGATTCAGAGTTAATCAAAGATCCAAAAGATTGAGATTGATCTTGAAGAAGATGGATCTATAATGAGAAGAAAGGTTCAAGATTGATCCCGGTAGATACCTGTAGAGGCTGGACATATGTGCGGCTGAAGAACCTTCAAATCTAGGATCATCAGTTGCGGTGTATTTCAACCCGCACAAGGTATTGAGATCTGATCTCAATTTTATTTTTGATTATATGTATGTCTTAGATCCAGAGCTTGGATAGATATAAATTAGATCTACTGTATGTGGGGTTAAAGGATTTCACCTGGATCTGCTTTCGTTGTTTCAAAATTATTTTAAAATCTATGCATGCAACCCTGCCCATTTTCTAACAAAATCACACCAGCCCTGCAGGCTGATTCACCCTTGGGCTTAGCTGAAGCTCACCTGTCGAAGCCGAAGTCATCCACGGATGGCCCCGCACCCTTCTCGCACGCTTCCAGCTCACACCACTGATCTAGCCCAGCCTCCAATCCGAGCTCGACAGTGCTGATCCCTCCTAAATCAATACCCATTGAACTTGGGAGTCTGTGTTTCTCCATCTTCGATGATGGCAGACTTCCCTTGCGGCACCAACGGCCATATTGGGGTAGATCCTCATCACTAAGCCGATCTTATTAGGAGGTAGACCACATCAGAAGATCGAGATCATCAGAAAGCCGACCTCATCGGGAGGTCAACCTCATCAGAAAGTCAAGATCATCAGAAAGTCGATCTCATCAAGAGGTCGGACTCATCATAAGTTTGACCTTAACATCACCTAAACACATGGCATCGGCCCATGACTGATCTGTCCAAAAATAAGTAGAATGCTCACCTCGGTTTGCTTCCGATCTCCTTCATCTTACTTCGATTAGTAGCCGATCTGTATTGATGACCGAGTGGAACCACTCGATAAGCTCATTCAGCCAACTTCTAGGTCTCCTTTCTCCAACCCACACCAAGCCCAGTCTCGACTCTGGGTTCTCATCCTCCCACAACCACAATCCCTGCTTGTGAGCCTGAATCCCAAGGCATGGGCATCGGCTGAGTAACTGAACCTCAAGCATGGCCACCACACCATTCCATCGGGTCACATCATCTTCGAGAAGCCCATGCCATTCTCAGGATCCTGTCAGATGGCTCTTGCCTCTAACTACGGTGGCTCTCCACGTGCTATGAAGCAACAATACTCAAAAGGGTCAAAAGACCAAGCACGATGCCGCTCAGAGACATAATTAAAGGCAAAAAAGTCTTTTAAGGCCTCTCTCTTCTCCTCAAGGCTTCAATCTCACCAACATAAAGAGGTAAATGGGATCCTTCAGGTATGCATGAAAAAAAAATATAGATGCCACTTGTCCTCCTCATAAACGCTCGCTTTTTTTCACCTGCTGAGAAAAATCTGACTTGAGCATCGAAGGATCCCCGCTGGAGCCACCTCTGATGGAGGCTTTTCTTGCAAGTCCAATCATCATCAATACACCAGACATCATCCTGCTCCAGCACCTTTGGTCCAGGATAGATTCCAGTCATAACAGATTGGCATCCCAGGTAGGGGGCCTTGCCCACTTTTAGGATAGAGCGCACAACCCTTTGTTGTGCTACTGCGAAGAGCATCCTTGAGGCATTTTAACCCAAAGAATTCTCATCGACAGTAGCTTTGGTCAAAGATTATACTCCTTGTTAGCTATCGGAGGCATCCTCACAACCTTCTTTGACGGTTCCCAAAAGATACAAAGTTGGAAGGCCAACACACTCTATTCATGGCTTCCTCTTTTGATGACGGCACTAAGTGGCTGACCCTGGTTAGTTAATCCTTCATCAGGCATCCTTTCAGCCTCATGGCCAACTCATGATCGGCCAAATACTGCTCCTTGAATGCCATAATCTAAAATCAATAGCCTACCTAGCGACAGCTGGCACACGACAATCCCATCTTCGACGGTCTGATGCGCCACTGACTCCACCCCTTGGCGCTAGATAGAAACCCGCACCAACGGGGGGCATGTAGTTTGAATCGAAAAAAGAAACAAGCTTCAAAAGATCCGCATAAAACTTTCGAGGTAAGAGGCTCCTAAGCCCTCACCCGTCATCTCTCCTTCTTTCCTTCTGGTAGGACCATAGGATCTTGAGCGCTCAGATCAAGGCTTCAAGCCGATGCCAAAAAGGAGGCCGCAATGAAGATCAAACTGAGTTCGCCAACTCTCCAAAGTCGATCTCTTGAGTTCAACACCTCAAAGTCGAGCTTCCAAAGAAACAAATTTGGCTAAAATGCGGTAATATAACTCTAATATTTCTTACTTTAAAGCTTAGCTAAGCTTCAGAGTCGGAAGGCCGAACTAGAGCCGGTCCGATGAATTTCCTCATCCTGTTTGTGTAGGCCAGCGATAAAAACCTCTCTTCAGTAAGGGGCCAAAGCTCTCGGTGACTAAGAAGCAGGGGATAACCAATCCGGACCCCTGAAGGCCGAACTCTGCTTTTCAATGAGTTAACGCCCATGAAGACCTTAGTCGTCCGGGATATCCAGGCTCCGCTCTTCAGTGGAGGGTCCTAAGGCCTCACTCTTCAGTGAGGAGCAAAAACCCTCGATCAAGTTTGACGTCACCTCAACAAGATCTGAGGTGCAATGACAAAAACCCTTGGCAAGAATCAAGGTCACCTCAATAAGATCTGAGGTGCAACAACAAAAGCCCTCGACCAGGTCTGAGGTCACCTCGACCAAATCTGAGGTGCAATGGCAAAAGCCCTTGACCAAATCCGAGATCACCTCGATCAGATCCAAGGTGCAATAGCAAAAACCCTCAATAGGATCTAAGGTCACCTCGATGAGATCTGAGGTGCAACAATAAAAATCTTTGATCAAATTTGAGGTCACTTCGATTAGATCTAAGGTACAACAGCAAAACCTTGATAAAAATTGAGGTCACCTTGATGAAATTCGAGGTGTGGCAATGACAAAATCGAGGATAAAATCTAAGGAAGAATCCGACAAAGTAGACAAAGTCAAGGATAAACTTCGAAGAAAAAAATCCAATGAGACTGACGAAGCCGAGGAGGAAATTCGAAGAAGTCTGGCTTGATCAGAAGATTGAGTGAGTCAACCTCCTCATCTAAAAAACCCTCCAAACAATGAATCAATCATGATCTACGATTCAAAAAGTTTGTTGTCCAGCTATGCAACCCAAGAGGGGGGGGATGAATTAGATTTTTAAAAATTTAAAAATAACTTATAACTATGAGGATTATTTAACAATGAGTAGGATAAATGTGAAGAGTAAAATTTTAGCAAGGTGTAGAAGTTGGATGCAAGAATGCAAAAAGATAAAGAAATTTAAAAGGAGAGCAAGTAAGCACAACACAAACAAAAAGATTTATAGTAGTTCGGTGCCAATCTTGCACCTACATCCACTCCCCAAGCTCCTACTTGAAAATTTAAATCCACTAATCCGTATTCAAACCGAATACATTGTCGAAACCTCCAACTCTAGCTATTCCAACCTAGAACATTTATTTTTCAGATACAAGCCAACCCAATACAATCCGATTCAAGGTTCGGATCAACCTTTCCATATTTTGGAACCCTTCCAAAATAAAAAATCAACTCAAAAATAGAGTATAACAGTTAATTACACAAAAATACAGATATAGCTCCTTTAATGAGCGAATAAAGCTTTAAATACACTTTACACAAAGAGAAGCAAGCTTTTCTGATTTTTCTCAAGGTGATTGAAGACTTGAATGAGCTCTTGAGGGGTTGGTGAACTTGAAATAAAAGCTTCTTTAACTTCAAGAGGGCTCTTGCTTAGGGTTGAAGTGAATGCTTGAAGAATCTTTTTCAAAATCTTTTTGATTCCCTCCTTTAAGTGCCTTTTTTAACTTTAAATGATGGTGGAGTGTAATTTGGGCTGAAATAGAGCCATTAGAGCACATTAAATGGGCATTAAATGTAGTCAAAACGAGCTGAAAACTAGCCGTTGTGGAGTTTTTCCATCGTAGGGGTTGACTTATAGGGTCGACTCATGCTCATGAGTCGACTCATGGGGTCCACTTCTATGGTACAGAACAGAAAATGACTATTCTGTAATTTTGGCCTACACAGCAGCAGAGATCGACTCATAGAGTTGACTCATGCACAGGGATCGACTCATGGGGTCGACTCACAGAGTGTACCAGCTAAAAAATTCAACGTACCGTTCAGCCCCTTTTGACATGAGTCGACTCATAGGGTCGACTCAAATTTAAAAATATGATTTTCTTTCAAAATATATATCCAAAAATATTGAAATTACCTCCAATAGATTATAAATCTTCTGCTCTTGCTCTTGAGGCTTCCGAATCAGAACTTAGTAAAATTATAATTTTATCCCTGAAATACAATAAATCTTTTTCAAGCCAAAATCATTAGTAACCCCCTCAAATGCTTTGTAATTATCAAAATCAATTCAAGAAGCAACAATCTTCCTCTTTTTGATGATAACAAAATACTTGAGCAAAAACATATATAAAGCATTGAACATGAAATTTAAATTTATGAAGATGCATCACTTCAATATCATAGCTAAGTATTTGAACGAAATGCATCATAAGCAGTTTGAAGATCAATTTGAAATTTACTTATAAGTTCATTTGTTTTGAAAATTAAATTAAAATTAGCTGACAATTTTGGTTCTTTGACATATTTACTTAACAATTTTGCTTATTGCTCATTTCTTTATTGCTTATTACTCATTTCTTTATTGCTTATTGCTCAAATTTGATTTTGATTCTCTACTCTTCCTTTTTGACAGCATCAATTAAGATTCTCTATTCCTCCTTTTAAAGAATCTTGAAAGGATAAATTTTCTTTACTCTTCCTTTTTGATAGCATCAATTAAGATCTTAAGAGATTTTAAGGATAGAGAAAAAAAGAAAGATGACAAAAAGGACATATTTTCTTTACTCTCCCTTTTTGATAGCATCAATTTTCTTTACTCTTCCTTTTTGATACCATATTTTACTTCTTTAGCCTCCTTCTTTGATTGCTTATTTCTTTACTCCCCCTTAACATAGCAAACATAAAGGATATATCAATTTGCTCATCTAGAAGATATTGTAATTCATAGTATTTTTCAGCACTAATATGAGCTATTTTTCATATCTCATAATTAAAATAATTTAATTTGATCACATTCATAGACATTCATTGAAAGTCAAAGCATATATATATATATATATATATATATATATATATATATTCAAAAGTAACTGAATACAAAGTGTCCCAATACACATGAGTCAACTCAAAATATAAAAGTCATGGATAGAAACAATCCAAGAGTTAATTAGCCAACAAATACAAGGCCCATAAGATAGATCCTAGATATAGGAGACAAACTAATCTAGATCTACTAGAGGTCATAGCTAGAGGGATCAGAATCTGAAGAATCAGAGATAGGGTAAGGAGATGTAGGATCAAATTCACGAGCACGATCTCGACTACGTCTGCCTCGGCCACGGATAGAGGTACCAGTACAAGTAGAGGGGTGAGAGGATCCTGGAGCTTGAGAAGCTATGGACTGTGCTATAAGAGAAAGTCTGATGGTGTCCAAAAGATCCAAGGCTCTCGATACAGACTGCATCAGGGCACTGAACTAAGTAAAATCATTCTCACTGGAGCCCCTGATGTCTCTCCTCAAGAAGTCAAAACCACTCTCTAAAACTCCTCGAAGTCTAGCCGCCTCTGCAGATAGGTCTGAGACCTCTGTGATATCCTCATGCGGCTGGAGATGGGCTAAAGCTAATACTTGCCCCTGCAAGTCTAATACTCTGCCTGTCAATCTCAAAATACATCTCCAAGCTGCTCAATGTGTACCGACTGATCAGTAAGCATGTGAAAAATAGTAGAAATGTGAGAGATCAGAGTTTGGTCTGAGTCACTCTGTGAAGTTAATCTCTGAGCAAATACTGAAGTGGCAAACTGCTGAGATAGAATGGAGGCTACACGCTGGGACATCATCTCAATCTGATCATCTGCTAGTCTAAACTCTGAAGGATATGCCCTGCTCTCTGATTGTGGAACTGAAGCATGCCTCCTCATAGACTCTGAAGGACCAGCCTCACGATCAGATATGAACTGAATATCTGGGGATACTCTGTGATCATGAAGAGGTGAAGACGGTCCCTTCTCCTCTGCTCTATCTTCTGCTCTCTTCTCAACACCCTTTGTCCAACCACCATCAGTCTTAGAAAAATCCATGCAATGCAGTGTGTGGCGGTTGATGCTGTCGGAATGAGATAGTCTAGCAACTATCTCCTCCTCAAAACTGATTCTGAACCTTCTAAAAACTAAGGTGAGTGCCATACCAAAAGGCAAGTGAGCCTTGGACCTGTTCAGGGTCTCTCTCATGGCCTCAAACATCAATGCAGGAAGGTTCAGGGGGGTCTATGTGATCATATGGTACATAATGCAAATGTCCCTATCAGATAGAAGGTCATGTCTACCACTCTTACGGACAAACAGTTTAGTTACTAAGTGATGTAACAGCTTCATCTCAACAGAAAGAATTTTTGCTTCCAATTTATTTAGACTTCCAGTACAGGTTCTCCCTAAGATAACATTAATTCCTTCTTCTTTAATAGGGAGCTCCATATTGGTATAGCCTTCACCAGGCAAATACCGTATTTGTCCCAAATGTACTGGATCAAGAATAACATCAATACCTTTTACTGTAGATTTCACTATTCCATTGCTATAGCTCAAATTTAAGTAAAATTTCTTGACTAGATCAACATAAGTATTTTCCTTTAAAGAGCAGTAAAATTTTCATCCTTGATTTTTAATCTTCGATCCAATAGTGAATCCTTCTTTTTCAAGAAACTTGAAATCAATATTTTTTTTGGATTTTACTTTTCGGTCAGAGAGAGGTACCTTGCTTGGGCTGATTGGGGACTGAGTGAAAGCTGAAGCAGGACCTGGAGCAGGGATTGGAGCAGGAGAGGGCTCGACTGCTAATCTCTTTCTACGCACACTCTCTTCCAACCCACGAACAGATTTTCTTCTCTGTGGAAGCTTCATTTTGGGAGCCATTTGCATAAGAAGGACTTGAAAGGAGCTTAGGAGACTAAATGTGAGGGAGAGACAAAAAGATTCTAGTGGAAAGGCAAAGATTTTGGAGAGGTGATGTGCCGATTTAGAGAAGACGAGTAGAGTCTAGGAAAAGCTCGAACCACCCCAAATGAAGAAGGAAGAGGAGAGAAACTTGGTTCCTAAACGAGCGATTTGAAGTGTGAAAAATAGTGGGAGGAGAGATTTGAGAGAAATCTTTGATTTGAGGGAGAAGAGATAGAGACCTTTTAGTTTGGTGGGAGGAAGAAGACGAAGAGCTGAGTCGGCTCAAGAAAAAATCTCAATAAGAAAAGAGCGCCCGAAGGGTTTTGTCAAAATTGCAAGTTTACCCTAGGGTCGATCTTAGAGATCGACTCATAACACAGAAAAATTCAAAAGAATGATGGGACAATTTCAAAAAAATTTGAAACTCTGAGAGAAGAATGTTTACCCAAATATCGATCATGTGAATGATAGTTTTGAGCTTTTAAGCTCTTAAGAAAAATGAGAATTGAGCTCAATAGATTTGGTTCAATGAATTTTTGACATTAAGAATTTAGAATCAGAGAGATACTTAAGCTGATGGATCAAGGATTTTTAGTTCTCTCCTAATTTCACAAAATCTATCTTCACTTAAGGCCTTGGTAAAGATGTCAGTCAATTATTTTTCAGTACAAACATAATCAAGAATTATATCTTTATTTTGGATATGTTCTCTTATGAAATGATGCCTAATTTCAATATGTTTTGATGTAGAATGCTAAATTAGATTTTTAGTTAGATTTATAGCACTAGTGTTATCACATCTTATGGAAGTTTCATTGAGTTTGATGCCAAAGTCTTCAAGTTGCAATGTATTCGGCCTCGGCCATAGATTTGAGCACAACAACTTTCGACTGCAATGTATTCGGCCTCGGTCATAGACAGTGCTACCGAGTTTTGCTTCTTGCTAAACCAAGAGATTAAGTTAACTCTAAGAAATTGGCAAGTTCCACTAGTACTTTTTCTATCTAATCTACATCCAGCAAAATCAGCATCTGAATATCCTATCACGTCAATTGATGAGTCCTTAAAATACCATAATCCTAGAGTTTGTATACCATTTAAATATCTAATGATTCTTTTAACTGCATTCAAGTGAGATTCTTTTGGATTTGATTGAAAGCGAGCACAAAGACAAACACTAAATATAATATCTGGTCTACTAGCAGTTAAATACAATAGAGAATCAATCATGCCTTTATAAAATTTTAAGTCTATTTTTACCTCCTTCATCCTTGTCAAGCTTACACGATGGGCTCATGGGTGTACCAATTACTTTGGAGTTCTCCATTCCAAATCTTTTGAGTAGTTCTTTTGTGTATTTGCTTTGGATGATAGAGATTCCTTCCTTTGTTTGTTTGATTTGGAGTCCGAGAAAGAATGTAAGTTCTCCCATCATGCTCATCTCGAACTCCTCCTGCATGAGCTTAGCAAAATCTTGACAAAGAGTTTCATTAGTAGACCCAAAAATAATGTCATCAACATATATTTGTATAACTAATATATCATTTTGATTTCTTTTAATAAAAAGGATTGTGTCTACATTTTCTCTTAAAAAATCATTATTAAGCAAAAATTTGCTTAGCCTTTCATACTAAGCCCTAGATGCTTATTTCAAACCATATAATACTTTGTTTAATTTAAAAATATAATTAGAAAAAGCTTGATTTTCAAAATCTGGATGTTGTTCTACATAAAATTCTTCAGTAATATATCCATTTAGAAAAGTACTTTTGACATCCATTTGGAATAACTTAAAATTTATAAAGCAAGCATATGCAAGTAGAAGTCTAATTGCTTCTAATCTAGCAACAGGTGCAAAGGTCTCATCAAAATCAATTTTTTCTTCTTGATTATAATCTTTTGCAACTAATCTTGCTTTATTTCTTATCACATTTTCATGTTCATCCAATTTATTCTTATATACCCATTTTGTGCCAATTATTGAATAATTTTTAGGTCTTAAAATTAAAGTCCATACATTATTTCTTTCAAATTGATTAAGTTCTTCTTGCACTTCATTTATCCAATGATAATCTTTTTCAGCTTCATCTATAGTTTTAGGTTCAAGATGAGAGATAAAAGCAAAATGATTGAATGCATCTCTAAGTGAAGAGCGAGTTCTTACACCATGTGTAGTATCACCAATGATTAGTTCCTCGGGGTGATTGTGATCATACCTCCATTCTTTGGGTAGATCATTTGTACCTTGAGATTGTTCTTGTTGTTCTTCACCTTCCTCATCCTGTTTGTCTTCATATTCTTCATTATCTTGAATGGTTGAGTCTTTTAGAGTGATCCCCTTCATTCCTTCTATAAGAGGATCTGCATCATCAATACATTCATTCTTCTTTGAAGGAAGATCGTTAGTTTCATCAAAAATAACATGTATTGACTCTTCTACTATTAAAATTTTTTTGTTGAAAACTCTAAAAGCTTTGCTAAAAGAGGAGTAACCAAGAAAAATCGCTTCATCGGATTTAGCATCAAATTTTTTTAGTCTTTCTTTACCATTGTTCAAAATAAAATATCGACAACCAAAAATATGAAAATATGTAATGTTTGGTTTTCTTTCTTTCCAAAGCTCATAAGGAGTTTTCTTTAAAATTGATCTAATTAAAGCACGATTTAATATATACATACCGTGTAAATTACTTTTGTCCAAAAATATCTTGGAAGATTGCTTTCACATAGCATGGTACGGGCTATTTTTTCAAGAGTTTTATTTTTTTTCTACTATCCCATTTTGTTGGGGTGTCCTAGGTGCTGAAAAGTTATGGTTAATACCTTTTTTATCACAAAATTTTTCAAAATCTTGATTTTCAAATTCGGTTCCATGATCACTTCGAATATTTTGAATTAAAAAATCTTTTTCATTTATGACTTTTCGATAAAATTTTGAGAAAACATGAAAAGTTTCATCCTTATGTGCCAAAAATAAGATCCATATAAAATGAGAGAAATCATCAATAATTACAAAATCATATCATTTTTCACCTAGACTAGTAGTTTTAGTGGGTCCAAATAAGTCAATGTGCAATAGTTCTAATGGCCTAGAAGTTGAAACAATATTTTTAGATTTGAATGAGACTCATGTTTGTTTACCTATTTGGCATGCATCACAAATTTTATTCTTTTCAAAATTTAATTTGGGTAAGCTGATAACCAATTTCTTTTTAATAAATTTTGAAAGTGAATGCATGCTAATATGTGCAAGTCTACGATGCCAAAGCCAACTAGTCTCATTAATCTTGGCATTCAAGACTACTAGGCATTGTATGTTTATTTTGAAAAGATCATTCAAATCTACTATATAAATATTACCATGTCTATGCCCAACAAATATAATGCCTTCATTAATAGGATTAGTTACTATGCAAACTGAAGATTCAAAAATGACTTTGTATTCTTTATCATAAAATTGACTGATGCTTAATAAATTATATTTTAAACCATCTACTAATAAAATATTTTCAATATACTTGGAGGGAGTGATACCAATGTTACCTATACCGATGAGCTTTCCTTTGTCATTGTCTCCAAAGGTGACCATCCCTCCATTTTTAGCATCAAGTGTGATGAATTGGGATTCATCACCAGTCATATGTCTTGAGCACCGCTATCAAGATACCATTTTCGGTTTGCTCTTTGGGATGCAAGACACACCTACACACAAGAGTAAAGTATTGACTTTAGGTACCCAAGTTTTCTTGGATCTTTTTTGGTTAGTCATAATGGTTCCTTTTGGCACCCATATTTTCTTTATATTAGAATTTTCAGATTTGTTAAAAAAATATGAATAGAATTTATATCCTACTCTACCATATTTAAAGCAAGTTATATTTGGAAACTTGTTATATGATGAGTTTACAAAGATATTTTTCAAAAATTTTTGTTTCTTTAAAGGGTTATATCCAAGATCAGCTTTATCATAAATGGCCTTTTGATTGTCAAGTATCATGTGAAGTTTATTTGAACTTAAAGTAAACTTCTCAACTATTGGTTTTAACTTGGCAATCTCAATTTTTAAGTTCAGATTTTTTTGAGATATAATTGATTTTTCATTTGAAATATTCTCATTTTCTTTTAGTAAAAATTGATTCTTTGATTTTAATTCTTTGTTCTTTACCCCTAGCTTCTTTAGTTCATCAATTAGATTATAAAATGCTTCATGACGTTCTTCAAAGGTAAAGTCAATAGGGATTTCAGTATTTATCTTATTTTCATATGCCATAAGACACAAGTTGGTTGGCTTGTTCATTTGAGTCTTCTTCTTCGAAGCTTGACTCATCACTTTCGCTCCATTAAATAATATTTTTATATATAATAAATAATATTCCAAAGAAATTTATGAAAATGACTTTTTTTTCAGAAAACTATGTCACCATATTTGTAGCCATCATGGCCTTCTTCTTGTACTTCTTGGGACCCTTCTTCAATTATGGGTATTCAGACTTAAAGTGTCCCGATTTTTTGCATTCATAACAAATAAGGGATTGCTCCTTATCCTTCTCTTTACTATGTTTCCCTTTTGTAGGTGACCTCTTCCTCATTTCTTGTCTTATTTTCTTCAAAAACTTCTTAAATCTTCTAGTAATGAGGGTCATTTCTTTATCCTGCTCTTCATTTTCTGTATCATCGAATTCTTCATCAGGTTGAGTAGTGGATTTGAGGATGATTATCCTCTTCTTTTTAACATCTTCTTCTTGGTGTTGTTTCATGCTTAGCTCATGTATCATCAGCGATCCTAGAAGCTCCTCCAAGGGTAGGATATTCAGATCTTTGGTTTCTTGGATTGTGGTCACTTTGGCCTCTCAAGTCCTTGGTAAAGACTTAAGAATCTTTCTCACGAGATCACTGTTAGAATAAGACTTATCAAGACTTTTTAGATCATTAATAATATCAGTAAAATGAGTAAATATTTTAGTTATTGATTCATCATGCTTCATTTTAAAAAGTTCATATTTATGCACAAGCATGTTAATTTTTTATTCCTTCATTTGATTAGTTCCTTCATGAGTTACTTCTAATCTATCCCATATTTTTTTAGCTGGCATCCATATTGAAATATGATTGAATTTATTAGCATCTAGAGTATAATACAAAACATTCATGACTTTAGTATTTAGTTGAGCCATTTTCTTATCAACCTCATCCCATTCTTTTTTGGATTTGGTTGATTCCACACCATCAATTATTCTAGTGGGTGTGTGTGGTCCATTTACTATGATACTCCACATATCATAGTCAAGTGTTTGAATAAAGATTTTTATCCGAGCTTTCCAATAGGTATAATTTGACCCATTGAAAAGTGAAGGTCAGTTTGTGGACTGTCCCTCGGCTAGTGAAGTGCCAACTTGGGTTGCCATAGATCTTTAGCTCTTTGATGGTTAAATCAAAGTAGGGTTAGAGCACCAAGCTCTGATATCACTTGTTGCCCAGCTATGCAACCCAAGAGGAGGGGGATAAATTGGGTTTATAAAAATTTAAAAATAACTTACAACTATGAGGATTATTTAACAATGAGTAGGATAAATGTGGAGAGTAAAATTTAAGCAAGGTGTAGAAGTTGGATGCAAGAATGCAAGTAGATAAGGAAACTTAAAAGGAGAGCTAGTAAGCACAACACAAACAAAAAGATTTATAGTGGTTCGGTGCCAACCTTGCACCTACATCCACTCACCAAACTCCTACTTGAGAATTCAAATTCACTAATCCGTATTCAAACCGAATACAATGCCGGAATCTCCGACTCTAGCTATTCCAAGCTAGAACATTTATTTTTCAGGTACAAGCCAACCCAATACAATCTGATTCAAAGTTTGGATCAATCTTTTTACATTTTGAAATCCTTCCAAAATAAAAAATCAACTCAAAAATAAAGTATAACAGTTAATCACACGAAAATATAGATGTAGCTTCTTTAATGAGCGAATAAAGCTTTAAATACACTTTACACAAAGAGAAGCAAGCTTTTCTGATTTTCCTCAAGGTGGTTGAAGACTTGAATGAGCTCTTGAGGGGTTAGTGAACTTGAAATAAAAGTTTCCTTAACTTCAAAAGGACTCTTGCTTAGGGTTGAAGTAAATGTTTGAAGAATCTTTTTCAAAACCTTTTTGATTCCCTCCTTTAAGTATCTTTTTTAACTTCAAATGATGGTGGAGAGTAATCTGGGCTGAAATAGAGCCGTTAAAGCGTATTAAATAGGCATTAAATGCAGTCAAAACGAGCTGAAAACTAGTCGTTGCGGAGGTTTTTCGTCGCAGGGGTCAACTCATAGGATCGACTTATGCTTATGAGTCGACTCATAGGGTCGACTTCTGTGGCACAGAACAAAAAATGACTGTTTTATAATTTTGGCCTACACAGCAGCAGAGGTCGACTCATAGAGTCGACTCATGCACAGGGGTCGACTCATGGGGTCGACTCACAGAGTGTGCCAGCCAAAAAATTTAGCATGCCGTTCAGTCCCTTTTGATATGAGTCAACTCATGGAGCCGACTCAAATTTAAAAATATAATTTTTTTTTAAAATATACATCCAAAAATATTAAAATTGTCTCTAATAGATTACAAATCTTCTACTCTTGCTCTTGAAGCTTCCGAATCAGAACTTGGTAAAATTATGATTTTGCCCCTGAAATACAATAATTTTTTTTTCAAACCAAAATCATTAGTAACCCCCTCAAATACTTTGTAATCATCAAAATCAATTCAAGGAGCAACAAAGCTCCTCCAAACGATGAATCGATCAGGATCTATGATTTGGAGAGCTCATCCAAGCGATGAATCGACCACGATCTGCAATTTAAAAAGCTCCTCCAAGTGACAAATCGATCATGATCTACAATTCAAAAAGCTTCTTCAAATGAAGAATCAACATTGATCTATAATTCAGAAAGCTCCTCCAAACGATGAATTGATCATGATCTACGATTCAAAATATCCTTTCAAATGATGAATTGACCATGATCTCAACAGGACCAAGACTTCGAGGGGCAGACGACTTGAAAAACTTTTCTAATTCAAAAATTTACCTTGCAACTTGGTCGCTTGACACTCGACTAAACAATTATCTCATCAGCTAGTACTCGATGAAATGTTATTCAGCTGATACTCGATTAACGAAGCCGTAAGGTTTGACAACCACGAGCATGCTTGCTACATCCCAACGGCTGCAGGTGTATAAGCTATGGTTCGCACACAAGACCCAGGCAAAATCAGAGTGGTTAGTCAACTTGCTACCAGCTGACCAAAGATCAATCAGTTTGGAATAAATTAGAGAGGTTAGTTAGCTTGCTACTGACTGACCAAGGATCAATTGATCCAAATTAAAATGGAGATACAACTATACTTTGATTCGATGACTATGCTTGAAATTTGACTTGATGTTCTACAAAATGATAACTTGTTCTATGAAATGACAAAGTGATTGATCGTCAAAGAAGCAACTCGGATCTACACAGTGACTAACTCTTTTTGTCTGATTAAAGCTACATAATCGAATTCAAGAGTTAGGGGGCAAGTATTGGGATAGACCCTCATCGCTAAGACGACCTCATCAAGAGACCAACCTCATCAAAAGATCGAGATCATCAGAAAGCTAACCTCATCGAAAGACCGACCTCATCAGAAGGCCGAGGTCATCAGAAAGCCGATCTCATTGAGAGGTCGGGCTCATCATAAGTCTGACCTTAGCGTCACTTGGACACATGGCATTAGCCCATGATCGATCTGCCCTAAAATAAGTGGAACACTCACCATGATTTGCTTTCGATCTCCTTCATCTTACTTTGATTTGCGATCAATCTGAATCGACGATTGGGTGGCACCACTCGACAGGCTCATTCAGCTGACTTCTGGGTCCCCTTTCTTCAACCCACGTCAGGCCCAATCTCAACTCCAGGTTCTCATCCTTCCACTGACCACGATCCTCGCTTGTAAGCCGAGATCTCAGGGCACAGGCATCGACCGAGCAGCTGAGCCTCAAGCATGACTGCCACACCATCCCGTCAGGTCACATCAAGTCACATCATCCCTAAGAAGCCAATGTAACTCTCACGGCCTTGTCAGATGGCTCTTGCCTCTAACTACGGTGGCCCCCTACATGCTATGAAGTGACAATACTCAAAAGGGTCAAATGGCTAGGCATGATGCCGTCTAGAGATATAATTAAGGGCAAAAAGATCTTTTAAGGCATCCCTCTTCTCCTCAAAGCTCCAACCTCATTTACATAAAGAGATAAACAAGGACCCTCCAGGTATGCATAGAAAAAAAAATACAGATGCCTCCTCTCCCCCTCATAAATGCTTGCTCTTTTTCATCTGCTATAAAAAATCTGACTTGAGCATCAGAATGTCCCCACCGAAGCCACCTTCGATGGGGGCTTTTCTTGAAAGTCTGATTGCCACTGACGCACCGAACATTGCCCCGCTCCAGTGCCTTTGGTCTAGGATGGATTCTAGCCACAACAGGCTGCATGCTTCATTGGGTCCATAGATTTGAGTTCCCCCAGCCGACATCGCCATTCTCTTCCGACCCTAAAGCTCCCTCTACTCATGTTCAATGGATTCGGGCATCTAAAGTCCCCCCTAATAGCACTGGATCTGACCGTTTGAGTTGTATCTCCCTACTTGCACAACCTACCATGCCCTAACCAAGGGTCCAAAGCCTCATGCGTGCCTCTTGCTCGCCACCAGGCCATTCCTCTGATAACTGCCATGCCCCGGCTAGGGGTCTTCATCTCAATCGATCCACAGAACCCACTATACTAGGAATAACCTCTCTAGCTATCATATACAACAAGATTGACATGCTCCCCCTATACACTCCTCATAAATTGAGACAACATGCAGTGTGCCAGACAGCCATATCAATCATCAAAGCCCGAGGAATAAAATTCTTGGGCCATCCATAAAAGCGATAGATCACATATCAAATGCTAGAGCAGAGGGTAATAGACCGAGGCTATTTATTACAAAGCAGTCAAGCCATGCAACAAGTATATCATGTGTGTTTAAAAATTGGGACCTAACTCATGTTGTGATATCACTTGTTGTAGATCCAGTACCATTCATTGCCGCAGAAAGAAAGAAGAAATAAAATAAAATAGGAGCACACAATCAAGTATGTAGAATAGCCCAAGTGCTACTTTCATAGGGCACACAAGCTTCACTATGAAAGAGAAAAATAAGTACAAGAGGAGATCTTCACACTCTCAACTCTCCATACACAAACCTCTCTCAACTAGAAGCTACTCTTACAAAAGCTCTCTCAAAATTCCTCAAGGGGACCCACTCACAGACCTGCCAGTATCAGGATCCTCGATACCTCTGGATGCTTCCTATGATGCAAACTGCTATATCATGCCTCTACAGTTGCTCTGCCTAATATTCTGCTGGCTCTACCTATATCTGCTCTATCGACTGCTCATGCTCGATGCTCGTTGAACTCCTCTCAGCTACAAACTGAGCTCTATCTCAGTGCTTCACCTTTCTATTGCCCATAGGGCTCTTTAAAACCCTAAATCTGAGTCACACTCAGTAACAGAGCTTTAACATGACACAAAAACCTCCCTGGCCTATCTGATCTTAATCATAAACATCTCCAATCATCAGATCGTACAAACAAAGCCTCAGATCATGTTTTCTTGCTTTTCAGTCATCAGATCAAGACCCAGATCATGCCCATGAGCCTCTGAAGCCATTTGATCGCAAATTAGTCCACAGAAAACCCCATGGATCGCAAGAAACACTCTTGAAAATGTCCAAATCCATCATAGATCATGCAAAACACGTGGGGAAATGCTACCCGATCCACCCCTCACATGTGGACCACATGAGGTCATGCGGGCCATCCCTACGTGTGCCCGCCTGGGCTTGCCTTGGCTAGCCCACACGTCCGCGTGCACCTAGGCTGAGCCCGCCCGCTACTGGGCCGCACTCACGGGCCTGGGCCCCTTGCTAGCCTTCGGGCCTCCTTTCCTTCCTTCTGGCTTGTGTGCTATGGGCCCCGCTGGTCAGCGTGCTGCATACCCCACTACTCTATATTTTCGGGCTCCTTACGATTTGCTCTTTGAGCTGGGATTCTCTGCATCTGGATTTTCACTCTTGTAGATTGAATTCGAGATATTTTTTTTTAACAATCTCCATCTCAACTTGATATTCGATCTCCACTTGATTTTGAGAGCTTTTGGATCTTCTCGCCCTCATGCCCTAAGGCGATCACTTGCTACTCATGGATGGATAAATATAGAAGTCAAGTCAGACCGCTCGATCCATCTCTATCCTACATGACCTGAGACCTACTTGGGGTAGCCATCTAGCGACGTCACTTATCATCCTTTCAAGTCTCCTATCTCGTGTCTGATCTATCTCCATCAGGAGCTCCACCTCGCACTGAGCTCCCGTTGGCATCCTCTATGTAGACGACTCCTCCTTGTATAAGAGAGCATTGATCAATCTTCACGATTGATCTCTATCTTGATTGCACCTATCTTCTCCATCTTCAACCTTGATCACCACCGTCGTAATCTGTACTCTGGTACTGTCTGGCTCTGATATCAAATATTATCATATCACTTGCTCTGATATCATTTGTTGCAAATCTAGTACCATCCATTATGATAGGAAGAAAGAAGAAATAAAATAAAATAGGAACATATGATCAAGTACGTGGAATAGCCTAAGTTCTATTTTCATAGGACATGCAAGCTTCACTATGAAAGAGAAAAATGAGTACAAGAGGAGATTCTCATACTCTCAACTCTTCGTACACAAACATCTCTCAACTGAAAGCTACTTTCACAAAAGCTCTCTCAAAATCCTCTAAAGAGATTCACTCACAAGCCTGCCAGTATCAAGATCCTCGATGCCCTTGGATGCTTCTTGTGATGCAAACTGCTACATCATACCTCTGTAGCTACTCTTCCTGACATTTTGTTGGCTCTGCTCGTGTCTACTCTGTCAGCTACTCATGCTCAATGCTCACTACTCGTCAAACCCCTCTCGACTGCTGCCTGAGCTCTATCTTGGCTCTTCATCGTTCTAGTGCCCATAGGGCTCTTTAAAACCCTAAATCCAAATTACACTTGGTAACAGAGCTTTAACATGATACAAAAACCTCCCTGGCCCATTTGATCTTGACCGCAAGCATGTCTAGCGATCGGATCATGCAAACAAAGCCTTAGATCACGCCCGCTTGCTTCCCAACCGTCAGATCATGACCCAGATCGTGCCTGCAAGCCTCTGAAGCCGTCCAATCGCACGTCGGTCCAAGAAAAACCCATGGACCATAAGAAATGCCCCTAGAAATGTCTCAATCCATCATAGACCATGCAAAATGCATGGGAAAATGCCATCCGATCCATGCCTCGCATGTGGACTGTGTGAGGTCACGCGGGCCGTGCCTGCGCACGCCTACCTGGGCTTGGGCCATGCCTGCACGCACGCGCCTGTGCCTGAGCCACGCCCGTGACCGCTTGTGTGTGCCCACACATGCCTAGGCTAGCCCACATGCCCGCATGCACCTAGGCCGAGCCCATGCACTGTTGGGCCACACTCACAAGCTGGGCCCCCGGCTGGCCTTCGAGCCTCCTTTCCTTCTTTTTGGCATGCACACTGTGGACCCTGCTAGTCCACGCACTGCATGCCCCACTACTTCACATTTTCAGGCTCCTCGCAATGTGCTCTTCGAGCTGGGCTTCTCTGCATATGGATTTTCACTCATGTGGATCAAATTCAAGGCATTTTTTCCCAACAACTTGTGTCTTTGGAAATAGCATATTACTCCTTTGGTTTGACCCCAATTCAGATCAGGGAGTAGGGGGCATATGTTGGGGGTGTAACTCCAACCATACCAAATGCCAGCCATACTGAAGATACAAATCATATAGTGGTCTATAACGAAATATGCAGAACTATTATCATAATATAGACCAAAGATAAATGACTATGATTCTGATGGTAGATATGTCATCCTAGAATAGTGGGATAATTACTTAGGGAAGTCATCTAATGTAACGTAAATGGAGGTCTAACTCTAGATCTCACTGATCTGTACCTTCTAAACACCTTAGCACATGACTTATGGGGTTGATCTTGACTTCGACTGACGATCTTAGTTCGGACGGCTGATGTTTACCTCGATCAAGTCCTTATCTGTTGGCCCAGAGGTGACACCTAGATATTAGATGACGATCCAAAGAAAACTTCAACTCAGATATCTTCTCCAAGGATCTTTGACCAATCCTTACTCTTAATCATATATCACGCCAGTGACTATATCAAAATATTTTGGGATGTCCGATTTTTCCCTGTGGTTGCTCGATCTCCTCATATTCGTTTGATTCCCACCTCAGCTTATAAGCCCCATGGTGGCCTTGGCCCCTGCATCGGCTGCCGACCTACTCTCGATCCTAGCTTTATCAGTGCACCACAACCAAAGCGAGTGGCTCCAAGAAAATTTTTCATCGATCGATCCCTCCTGGTTGATCATTGGACTCTCAAAAATAAGAAGAGATCAAAGGCTCAATGTGCCATCGATCTGACCAGCCCACTATTAGTGCATAGGTCTTCATCGACCATGCTATCCTGTGTACATCATTAATTTTTGACCGTACATCATCCACTATACATATGCCATAAGGATAGCTCTGGGCCATTTGAACCTGACGAGAGGCATTAATGCCTCTTCTCCTCTTGTCCCATCTTCTTATGGGCCATGGGCAACACAACAAGACAAAAGGAAAAGAGAAAGAAATAGACAGAGAAAAGGTGGTGGGAGAGGAGGAGAAAGGAGAGGATGCATCCGTGCATCCTACTTCGGCCCATGGATGCCCGCGCTCTCTGCACGCATCCAACCTCACCTCGACCTCCAACCTTGGCATTGGCCTCTGCTACTAGCTTCGGCCATTAGCCTTTATGAGGCCTTTTTATAGCCCGTCATTTCATCCACTAAAAAATGAGAGTAATCATGAGTAAAGCAAACCCCCCATACTCTCAGCTCTTAGCTGTCAACTCATGGCATTAATAGAGATGGCCCCCATGTATTGTGAGGTGACAACACTTACCAACTTAAAAAATCAAAGGGCCAAGCATGGGGCTCAAGAACATGATGAGGGGCAAAAAGGTCCTTTCAAACCTCCTCTTTTTTCAAGGCTTCAATCTTACCTATAAAAAGGTAATCTTGGAACTCCGAAAAAGGTATGCACTTTCTCCTCCTCATAAACGCTCGCTCTTTCTCACTTGTTATAAAAAATCTGACTTGAGCGTCGGAGGGTCTCTACTGGAGCTACCTCCAGTGAGAACTTTTCTTGTAGGTCCGATCATTGTCAACACACTGGATGTCATCCCGCTCCAGCACCTTCGGCTTAGGATGGATTTCAGGCATAACAATAGGGATTGTTGGTGTTGGTGGCTGTGATAAAGATTGTCAATGATGGTAGGTATGGTGGAGATATTGATGGTAGTTGATGGTTGTGGAGATCACTAATGGTGGTATTTGGTCGGGAGATAGCTGATAGTGATGGGTAATATTACTACCAATCTCTTCATCTGAGGTCAGCCACTAAGGTAGATATGGTCGAGGTGAAATCACTGCTGGAGCTTTGTCCGAATATCTGTAAAATAAGTCCTCATCAGGAGTGGTGTTCTCTGATGAAGATTTTCTGACGTTTAAATCAGGAGATAGAGAATAATGAAAAGAGAGAGCGAGGAGTTAATTACGTACCTTGAAAAATTCTGGAGCCTTAATTTATAGGGGAGGAGTTTGAGTCATATCCATCTCAGAGTCTTGATAATTTTTGAATTTATCGTCAGATTGATTCGGAGAAGATATTTTCTTTTTATGGGAGACTCGATCATGGAGTTCCACTTTATCTGAATTTTTTCAATTGGAAGGTGGGCTGGATCTGATGTAGAGATTAGCTCGACGATGGATGAGCTATTATAGATCATTTGTGGCTGAGGTACTAGAGTCTGTGGAGCAGGCACTTATCCTCTTGCTGGCTGAGATAGGTCGGTTATGTATGAGCTATTGTAGGTCGTCTGAGGATGAGGTGAAGTAGGAGTGGGTCGAGAAATTGGAACTACAACCAACTTGGTAGGTCATGCCCAGTGATCTTCATCTGTTGTATGCCCAAAATCTAATACTCACCATCTTCCATGGCTCGATCAATGCCGAGGATGTAGAGAAGCTAAGGCAAAGCTACAGATCTACAATAGATACTCCCCACTCTCGAGATTGAGCTACCCATAGGTTGGTCGAAGAGAGTACCAATCTGAGGTCGAGGCTGATCTGATCTCGTCAAGCTGTCCTCCATTGACATGTGTCGAAGATCAACTTCCTGAGGTGAACCATCTTCAAATATGGACCATTGATTCCTCAAATCTATAGGAGCCACATTCTAACCAATCAGAGACTGATATTTGTCGAGCATCGATCGAAAAAGATAAATCAATAGTAGATTGGAGCCATCTCAGACTTCTATAAATATGGCTACAGTAACTTTATTTTTACTGTTTCCACTGTTCAGAGGGGGGACCATTGGCACTTGGAGACTCTGCCCATCTGCTCGGGTAAAGTCAAACTATCGTTGTTCATCATCCCTTGATTGCTCGGCCACCTCGTCTTTAGAACAGTTTCTCACTTCTCAACTATGAGTAAGTCTAGCTCGTCCCCTTCCACTTGAAGCTTGGGTGACGACATTAGGAGTGCGGACCCTGAGTCTGATGTTGTTTGTTCTTCGAGTGGCCCTGTAGTTTCAGATTTTGGCCTATTTAGAGTAGACTCTGTCCTCACACCTGAGGACTTGGAGAATATTAGGTTAAAATACCTAGTTCCAATCGAGTTTAGGTTGGATGTCGTCATTCCCAGAGAACGGATAGCTCTTCCTCGTCAGGGTCAAGTAGGCATTTATGAGGAATCCTTAAAGGCCGATCTTCGGCTACCCTTCCACTTTCTCATCATGGATTTTCTTAATTTATATAGAATAGGCTTCTGTAGCATTATACTGAACTTATGGCGTCAGACATAGGTTTCTTTGTCCACTACCTTCTCCTCAGGGTCGAATTGACCTTCTACCTTCTCCAGGCTTGCTTCATACTAAAAAGCATCCTACAGAGGTTGGGTGGTGGTACATTTCTCCTCGGAGAGGATATTGTCTCTTCCAAGGAGCTCCTTCCTCAGTGCATAATTAGAAGGAGCACTTCTTTTTCGTCTCGACCAAAAAATCCTAGGACTTCAACACATCGTGAGGTCGATGGTTAGAGCTTCAATTTTGTTAGATGCTGAGGAGGAGGTGTTCAAGCAGATCTTCAGTCATACTTTCCCTCCGTTGATCAAGTTCCTTACCGAGGAGACTTTATTCAAGGTCAGATTGAGTCTAGCCGACCTAAAGAGTAAGTTCCTTTTTATGTTCTTCTTTAGTTCAGTGCTTTTTTTTTTGACTAACCTCATCTTTCATGCAACAATGAATTCTATAGAGATAGAGGCTACTCATCGGGCTACTGTGAAGAAGAAGACAAGTGAAGCCCCTGCTTTAAAGCATGGCCGGACCAAGGCCGTACCAGCCCACGGCTAGAGGTTCCTCAGGGCCCAGCAGTGCTTCGAGGAAGGAATCTTCGGTGCCAACAAAGACGATGGTGCCGCTTCATTCTGTCAGATCAGGGGAACCTGCCCCCTGGCCTTTTGCATCTTCATCATAGCGAGGTTCGAGCACTCTTTGGATTTCAGTGGGCATGTCTTTTCATCCAACTGACCTACAACTGAGGTGTCCCCTCTGATGGAAGCTCTACCGAATGTCGAGGCCCTGGACGTCAAGAAGGCCATCGATGAATATCGACTCACCCGATCTCTATTTAGGTCGGCCTTACTGTCAACTGACGTTGTGGCCTTCAACTCTGAAGGTGGGGCATTCCGAATTCAGGATTCATAGGACTCCCTTCTTCTAGTAAGTCACGATCTACTGATCTTCTTCAGTAACCTCCGATCTTTCTTTCTTAAGTACTTTTTACTTGCTCTTTCTTCTTCTCTCTTTCTTTTTTTTAGCTCGTTCATCACTTCGATAACTTTTCGGAGATGGTGCGTGAAGCTCGACGTATCTCGAGGGGGGTCGAGAAAAAGGTCGGCCAGGCTAATAGATGGGTAGACGATGCCCAACTATCCAAACTGAAGGTCGAAAAAAAGGCCAAGTCACTAAAAAAAGAGGTGAAGCGACTAGAGTCCGAGCTCTTAAAAGCTTGGGCTAAAACTGAAGCTCGACTGTCCGTCGAGAAGAAGAAGCATGAGGGGGAGCTGGAGGTTGCCAAGCTCACCACGGTTGAGGTTTTCAAGTCTTTGACTGAGTTTCTGGATATTAAGTCAGAATTTGCCCCACTTTCGTATGTGCAGGGGGCCAAAGATTTTAAGGAGAAAGTCAGGAATCG
This sequence comes from Elaeis guineensis, assembly GCF_000442705.2. Classification (NCBI taxonomy): domain Eukaryota; kingdom Viridiplantae; phylum Streptophyta; class Magnoliopsida; order Arecales; family Arecaceae; genus Elaeis; species Elaeis guineensis. The sequence goes on along the minus strand of NC_026004.2, from coordinate 87,321,208 downwards.
CTTTCCTAATCTTGACCTCAGCCTCTTAGAGTCGGATGGTGAGGAGGAGGTTGGTGAGGTCGGAGATGAGAGTCTACAAGTTGAAGACCTCTTAAGTCCAGCACGAGAAGATCGAGCAGCCGAGTAGGTGGTGCCAGCACCGCCTCCAGCCATCATCATCCTTTTCGATCATGCGAAGGCCGACGAATCTCCTACCTTGAGGAGGCTTAAAAAATTGTATCACAGCTCGGGCATGTCCAAGCTTAATGGTTGGTCGGTTCTTTTTGACAACCCCAATGTATATCGAGGTATTTTATAATGGATCGATCAAAATCTTGTAAAAAGATTTTTCTTTAATGAAGTAGCACTTTTCTTTCATCACTGTGTCAATAAGTTGTTGAGATTGGTTATTTTATTGTACTTGAGTTCAGTGTCCGACCTATGCCAAATACCGCGGAGACCATTTGTCAGCTTTAGATTATTTTCTTAACGAGTAGAAATCAATTCTCCGTATGGTGCCATAGCTCGGTAGCCGAATGGTCGAAGCTGGGATGTTCATTCCTCGACCATAGCCGAGAATCACATAAGGATCAAACGAAGGTTGGGGAGTTCATATGAAAATGCATACCAATCCTTGGTCATGGCCAAGAATCACACGATGGAGAGTTGCATGAAAAATATTTTGATCTTCGATCATAGCCAAGGAGTGCATGCTCAGAGAACTACATGGAAAACACATCTCGATCCTTAGCCGTAGCTGAGGATCATGTGTTTGGAGAACTACATGGAGAACATGTTCCAATCTTCGACTGTAATCGAGGAGCGCATATTTAGAGAATCGCATGGAGAACATGTTCCAATCTTCGATCATAGTCGAGGAGCGCGTGTTTGGAGAGCTGCATGAAAAATATCCTGATCCTCGACCATAGCCGAGGAGTGCATGCTTGGAGAGCCGCATGGAGAACACACCTCAATCTTTGACCATAGTTGAGGAGTGCGTATTTGGAGAACCGTATGGAGAACACATTTCAATTTTCGATCGTAGTCGAGGAGTGCATATTTGGAGAGCCGTATAGAGAATATGTCCCAATCCTCGACCATAGCCGAGGAACATATGTTTGGAGAGCCATATGGAGAATATATCTCGATCCTTGGTGGAGAGCCATATGGAAAATATATTCTGATCCCCGATCGTAATCGAGAAGCGCATGTTTGGAGAGTCGCATGGAGAACACATTCTAATCCTCGATCATAGTTGACGAGTATGTGTTTGGAGAGCCGCATGGAGAATACATCTCGATCCTCAACCATAGTCAAGGAGTGCATGTTTGGAGAGCTGCATGGAGATGCATACCACTTTTCGATCGTGGTCGTAGAGCATGCGAGCCGAAGAATCATATGTAGTCGTGTACCACTCCTCAACCATGGCCGAGGAGTGCGTGAGCCGAAGAATCGCATGGAGAATATGGAGAGCACGTTCCGCACCTCATCCATGGTTGAGGAGCATATATTCAGAGAAAACACAGTTCGATAAAAAAAATTATTTATTATTTAATTTAAAAAATTATAATTCAAGGATGGAAGATACATAAATTATTGACATTCCAGATCCTGAAGATTGGAGTTCCATCAAGTCGATTAAGGCAGTAGACTCTCGATCTAACTATACGGCCCTTCATAATTTGGTGCAAAGCTTCGATCATTCGTTTGGATGGAATACTTCAGCTCGGCAAAGAACTAACTGTCTAGCCAAGAATAACTTTTCTTTGACTCGAGAGCTGTAGTATCGAGCTACTCACTGTTGATAGTTGGCCATCTAAATTCATACTCACTCTCGAGTCTCCTCTAGCAAATCTAGATTTGCTCTCAGCCCAATGGAATTACTATCTACCTCGAACTCCTCCATCTGTAGTGTGGGCACATCAATTTCAAGAGGTATGATGGCCTCAATTTTGAAGGCTAGCTTGAAGAGGGTCTCTCCCATGGGTACTCGTTGGATCATTCGATATGTCCAGAGCACATGATATAGCTCTTCAATCCATAATCAATCCTTTTGCCTACTCCAGATGAGCCTTTAGCCCTTGTAGCAGGGTCCTGTTCGTCACTTCAGTTTCATCGTTGCTCTGAGGATGTGTTACCGAGGTCAGTTTATGGGAGATGCCTAGTCCGTTATGGAACCCAATGAACTTTGGATTGTTGAACTGGTGCCCATTATCAATAATGATAGCCCACGGTAAGCCAAAATGGTAGATGATTAACTTCCATACAAAATTGGAAACTTTTGCCTCGGTGGTAGTCGCTAGCGCTTCTGCTTCCATCCATTTGGTGAAGTAATCGATCGTGATGAGTACAAATTTTTTTTGCATTACCGCGATAGAAAAAAATCCAAAGATATCTATTCTCCATTGAGCGAAGGGCCAAGGCGTGGTGTTCGAAGCCAGAGGGGTTGAAGGTTAGCATTGGATATTTGAAGTTCTCTGGCACTAATCGTATTTGTTCACTAAGTCAATAGCATCTTTCTACATAGTTGATCAAAAATACCTCTGTCGTAGGACTTTATGAGCAAGGGCCTTGTCTCCCAAGTGATTGCCGCAGATCTCCTCGTGAACTTCTCGTAATATGCATTCAACTTTCGAGGGATGGAGGCATTGGAGCAAGGGTAGAGTGAAAGACCTTTTGTACAATCTTCCCTCAAACACAAGATATTAAGGTGCGAGATATCTCAGCCACTTGGCTTCATCCCGAACGATTGGCAACACATCGCCTTGCAAGTACTAAAGGATTGGATCTATCCAGCTTGGCTCAAAATCTGTTTACATAATAGGAGACTTTTCAATGCTTGACTTCTCAAGGGTTTCAAGGTATGAGCTTCATTTTAGATTAGCCACACCGACTGTTGTGAGCTTAAAGAGAAGATCAGCCGGCACATTCTCCACCCTCGATATTTATTGGATGTTCATGGTGATGAAGTTAAAAGCAAGATCTTTGATCTTCTTGTTCGAAATTATGTCCCAAAGTCAATCATCAGTCTGTTGATGGTTGAGCTTATTATTATAATTATATATAAATTATTGAATTAATAAATATTATTTGATTTTTTCATCACTATATCATCTTATTTTGAACTTCTGTTATGTGATGAAGTCCTTATGACTATTTAATTCGATATAAAAGGATATATCGTTCAGTCCTTAAACCTTAAGTTTACAATCAAATGATATACTATTATTAGGACAATAGCTATATCAAATATAGGTCATTGATGCCATGTACGTTGGATGTCCTCTTAACCAAGGAGTATGGAGACATTGGTATGGCATGCAAGTGAGATATAGGAGTGCATCTCACTGAACATGACCAACTGCTGAGCACTCTGCTGTCCAGAGTAGCTCATGAAGGATATGGATATAAGTGTTCCTCCGACCTGATGTCACTATGGTGACTTGCAAGTAACTCACTGTGCTTTGATATCGGACTATCTGAATTTTTAATTCAGTGATGAAAAATTTTTGAACACAGTCAAGTATTTGAAAAGTTGGTGTGTAAGTCAAGATAGAATTGACCCCTCCAGATAAACAGGAGTTAATGTATCAGTGTGTTTTAATTTAGTAAAATCTCGATCGGGATAATCCATGTGATGAATTTTGAAAATTGAAATACAGTGTGGATGACAATATTAGGGTTGACAGTTAAACCCTAGGTTATCTTGAGTACTTGGGTTAAAGGGATGAATTATATGGTAACCATATGCCAATAGGTTCTTGAATGTACTTCACAATCTTTTGACCTATCTGAACGTCGGGTTTCATTACTAGATGGTCACTTTGATTGGTATAGAAAGATTGTTCCTATACTACCGACTTAAGTTCGAACCTACAGGGTCACACTCAAAAAAAATTTCTGACTAATCATATGGCTGATCGATGATTAAGAATCATTCTAGGATAAAACAGTCAATTCGATTGATGATTAACCCCATGCAAAAGTTGCAATAAATCAATTCACTAATTATTGATGAATTATAAGAGGATTGATTAGTAATTAGATTACTAATTAGCTTAATTTGATTGAGCATTGAGGTTTAGATCAAAATTAATTAAATTGGATTTAATTTGATTTGACCCGATTAGGTTATGAAATGACCTAATCGCTAAGGGTGTTTAATTCCTGATTTGATCAGGACGTGAGCTCAATTAATTTTTGATTTAATTAAGATTTAATCAAAACTATTTGCTATCTAATTAGATTAGATTTAATAGTCCAATTAGGTCTTATCTAATTTGGTTGGGTTAAGAATCCAATTGGATGAGAAAATAATTCGAATTCAAATCTCTTATGCCTCCTTTCTCTGCACCCTCTTATTCTTCATGCGAAAAATTTTTTTTCATAAACTTTTTTCATACCCAGAAGCTTTTCTACATCCACACCTAATTTTTTTGAATTAAAAATTGATTGATGTAAATTTGAATTCAAATGGATTTAAATTTGAATGAAAATCTAGAGTCCAAATTGAGTTGGACTCTTCTCTTCATGCCATCACATTTCTCCACATATAAAGCAGTTTTACCTGAGATTTTTTGCACCATTCTAATATTGGTCAACCCCTCTCTGAGTTCATAAGATGACGATAAAATTTGGTTCAAAATTTAATTCAAATTTGATTTGAATTGATGATAAGGATCAATCAATGTTTGAAATTGAACCGAAACTACCTTTTCCTTATTCTTATCTTCTATGGGATGCCACCCTTAAGAAGGGATTAATTTTGTGCGAGATTAGAAGTAATTTTTGGCATGAAAAACTTAAGAGTTGGGGCATAAAAAGTTGAGAGTGGGTTGGGCTTCCATGCATGAGAAACAGAGGAAGTGTTCTTCCTCTCGGGCGTGAGGTGTAGGGTCTAGGATTTCAACTCTAAATTTTATGAGAAGAAAAATACAAGAGTGAGTCTTATTCAATCTTTCACACCACCACCTCCTTATAAAGCTTCATCTTCTAATCTAAAGGTGTCCAGAAGATTTGAAGAAAGGAACTTGGATCAGCCATCTAGAGCCTTCGACGTGAGCTAGCACTCCCGTAAAGGAAGATCTGATCAAGGCTTCGAATGGATGATCTATAGAGATCAGATGACCTGTGCAGCTGCTCGACATCAGTGAGAGCTTCATAACACACCTACCAGCAATGGAGATCATCAATCCATGAAAAGGTGATGAGTTCTGAACTCAACCGATGTGATCTAAAGGTTATATCAGATTCAGGGCATCAATGTGATCGATGCAGTTTTTTATTTTATTTCAGATTTTATATATAAATTTTTTATATCATAGATCCTTAATTAATAGTTTAGATCTAATCTAAGACATATTTAGAAGATAAAATATTTAATCTTTTATTTTTTACTGTAAAATTTTAAAAATACATGCTTTGAACCATCCATTTTTCCTTCAATTGGTATCCGAACCAGATTTCTTATGACATAAATTTTTTTCATATAACCTGATATTATATGTATTTAGATCTATAATTTAATTTAGATTAGATCTAATATATGATATTTAGATCTAAAATTAATTATAGATCTGATCGTACAAACTGATATAAGGTTGTCCTGCTGTAAGGTTTACCCCTTACAGTGCAAAGGTTGTCCTAGTTTATGTTGATCTTTATAAAATTTAATTTTAATTATTTAGATTAGATCTAAATAATTAATTTAAAATTTGAATAGGACAGTAATCTAATTGGATAGATCCTCATAGCTGTCCGATCATAGGAGAAATCAAGATTTTGCAACTCTATTTATCGATTCGATGGGATCTCCTATGGCGTGTAGGGGTACTGCGTGGTCTTTTCCATAATGATAAATAACAAAAAAAATTTTAAAACTTTATTTTAGATCTAAAATAATATATATTAGATCTGAAATTAGTATTTTGATCACTAGATGATTGATTGTAAAAATATTTTATAAAATTGAAAACTATTTTCAAACACCAAATTTGAACCCATGTCAGTCCAAAATTTAATTAAGAATTAAGTGATCTAGATTTGAGAATCAAAGATCTAAGGTATTAATTTCATAATTTATGGGTTAATGGGTTAGCTCAAGTCAAGTTCATTTAGCTAGATTAGATCTAGGGTTAGAAATCATTGATAATGGACCATGTTAGTAATTGATCAAACTAATTAAAAGTTAATTCTAACTGGGTCAATTTCTTCTCTTGATCAATTTCAATAGTTGTAGTTGGTCAAGTTCATATCTTTGATTAGACTAATATAGACTTTGATCATAGGCCTGTGGTTGAATCCAAGTCTATAAGTTGATCAAATTGAAAATGACTAACCAGTTGGTATCTAAGGTAAGTATGGCAGCTTTGATCGATGATCATTAATTGAGAGCTATTTGCATAGATTGAATCTATGTCGAGTTAGTGACATATCCCTCTCATCGATCTCACTTACCTGACCAACATAGTGAATCATATTTTAATTAGATCACTTAATAATTGGGATTGATCCATGCTAACTAAAAAGTCAGTATGACTGATTTAGGCGCCCCTAATTCAACTTATCTTGAGTCCTCTTCGTAACTTGATAAAGTCAGTGGGAGAATTTATGACTGGTTGGCTGGATCAGCTTATGCCTGATCTTCTGTAATCTGACTTGGTGAAGTCAGTGGGAGGATTAAGATTAACTAGTCAAGTCTTCTCATCTCTCAATTCAACTAGATCATAGTCTCCTATTAAGTTGGGTAATAATGAGTCCAACAGTTTAGATGATCATTAGAGGCGCCACCCCTCTGGTGCTCATCTGATTGTCAGAATTATCATTCATAATATATTGATTTAGTTGTATCTTTCTGATGATGGTCAGATTGGTCGAGCCACACTCAGGCCTGATCACTTGTTTGTTAGATGCACTAAATTCTGGTATGTTAATGGTTGGACCTATCTAGAACTTTCAGTAGAAGCACCACACGCCTGCTGAACAAGTGTCTGGGACAAAATTGAATGCTAGAAATTATTTAGTAAAATAATTGATTAAGAACCTATCCATAGGTACACAGGGGTTGGTCGAGCCACACTCGGTTCTGTGTGTAGCCCATGTGAATTCTAGTACCCACGAAGAAATTAGTATAATTTCTCGAATTGAAGGTAGAAGCTACTAATTCAAATAAAATAGTAGGAGAACCTTTAGACTAAAATTTATGTTTTTAGGCTTAATCAATTCATATACTAATTATGTTTTGATTTTTTTTTACAGTTATGGCGACTACCTTGTCATTCTAATCACTATTAGATAGTGATAAATTGATTGGATCAAATTTTGATAGCTGGTATCGAAAGCTCAAAATAGTCCTAGAGCATGAACGGTCTTGTATGTGTTGATAGATCCGACACCCAAAGAGCCAGCTCCGAACGTACGTAGTACGGTCAGAGATACTTATCAGAAGTGGCTCAATGATCAAACTATGGTTCGTTGTATTATACTGGTGGCAATAAATGATGAGTTCAGTCGTCATTTTGAGAATGCTTAGCCATAGGACATATTGTAAATATTGAATGAGTCTTTTGGCACACCCGATGATGTTAAGAGATACAAAACTAGCTGTGCCATCTTCAATGCTCAAATGAGGAAAGCAGCGTCAATCACCGATCATATATTGTACATGATCGAGATGATTGAGTACTTAAGCAAGCTCGGCTTTCTTCTGCATGAGCAACTGGGGAAAGATGCCATTTTGAACTCTCTGTCCAAATCCTACCTCCATTTTTTTACTCATTTTTGAATGATAAAGTCTGTGATCAACTACCACGATTTGCTAGGGTTGCTGCAGAACTTTGAGAAAGATCACCAGCTCTACAAGAAGTCAGTGAATGTTGTGGGAGGGTCTTCTTCTAGACATCAATCTTTTAAGAAAAGGAAGAGGAACAAGAAAAGGGTGCAAAGTGCTGAGGCACCCAAGCCTAGTTAGACCAAGAAATCCAAATCCGATCAGACTCAAATGGAATGCTTTTACTATGAGAAGCAGGGGTACTGGAAGAGAAATTGTCCTCAGTACATTGCCTTCTTGAATCCAAATAGGCTGAGAAAGAAGCAAATTATTGCTGAATAAGGTAATTATATGATAACACCTTATAATTTCTCAATTTGTGATTCTACTATCTGGGTATTAGATACTAAATGTCCTTTTAATATTTGCAATACGTTGCTGGGTCTGCAGGTCAGTAGGAGATTTGAAGAAGGTGAATGATTTCTTAATGTTGGAGATAGAAGACCAATTTCAATTCTAATGTTAGGGACTATTAAGCTTGTATTCAAGTCCAATATAATTATTCTTAGTAAATGTCACTTTTATCTTTTCTTTTTATCGAACATTATTTCTGTAGGCCTCTTGGCCATGTATAATTATGAAATTTTAATAAAAAAATAATTTTAATATTATTATGAATGGTGTTAATGTGATGAATGGATAACTGAACAATCGTATTTATATATTGTCACAATCTATTAGTGTAATGTACACATCCAGCAAACATCCTAAAATTAGTGATGTCTCCAATATCTATCTTTGGCACTATAGGTTAGGTCATGTTAACAAAATAGAATAAACAAGTTAACATAAGAGAAAATCCTCGAAGTTAGTGATTGTGAATCACTTTCAACCTGTGAGTCCTGTCTTTTTGAAAAAATGATCAAGTCATTTTTTACTGAAAAAGATGAGTGAGCCAGTGAAGTTCTAGGTCTAATACATACTGATGTATGTGGACCGATGAACATCAGTATTAGAGATGAATATTATTATTTTATTATATTTACAGATAATCTATCGAGGTATGGGCACGTCTACTTAATGACACATAAGTTAGAATCGTTTAAAATATTCAAACGATTCTGTAATGAAGTAGAAAAATAAACTGAAAAGAATTTTAAAACTCTTTGGTACGATTGAGGAGGAGAATACCTCTCCAGTGAGTTTCTAACATACTTAGAAGAGAATAGGATTCTCTCACAATGGACCCCTCCTGGAATACCACAGCATAATGGTGTATCGAAAAGGAGAAATCGAACCCTGTTAAATATTGTTTGATCCATGATGGACTTTGCAAGTCTGTCGATCTCTTTTTGGAGATATGTACTCGAGTTGGCTTGTTATATTTTAAATAAAACTTTGAGTAAGTCCATAAGTAAAACACCATATGAGATCTGGACAGAGCGTAAGCCAGCATTCTCTCACCTTAGAATTTGGAGATATCCGACTTATGTCAAACATTTGAAAACTGACAAGCTTGAAACTAAGTCTGATAGGTGTCTATTTATAGGATATCCAAAAGAGACCAAGAGATATTACTTCTATCTTACTGATGAACAGAAGGTGTTCGTCAGCAATAGGACAGTCTTTCTAGAAAAGGAGTTCCTTGGAGAAGGAACTAATGCCTCAAAGATTGAATTTGGTGAAGTTTGATTGGTAGAAGAACTGACAAAATTTAGTAAACCCATAGAGTTGGACTTGATTAGATCAAATCTGGAACCTATTATAAAAACATCTTTAAGAAGATCCGATAGAGTACCACATCAATTGGATAAATTACTACAGCTTTTTGGTCTGAAATGGTGATCCGATTGAATTTGATAAGAACAATGAAGATCCGATCGCCTATATGGATGTGATGCAGAGGTCTGACTTCGATAAGTGACTAGAAGTCATGAAATCCAAAATGGAGTCCATGAAGGTCAACAATGTATGGATATTGATTGACCCACCTGAAGGGGTAAAACCTATAGAATGTAAGTGGATCTTCAAAAGGAAGAGGAGTGCAGATGAAAAAATAGAGACCTATAAAGTTTGTCTAGTTGTCAAGGGTTACCGTCAATATTATGGTATTGACTATGATGAGATATTTTTTTTTGTGGCAATGCTCAAGTCCATTCTGATCATACTTGCGATCGCAATACATCTGGACTATGAAATTTGACAAATAGATATGAAAATAACCTTCCTAAATGGAGAGCTAGAAGAAGAGGTGTATATGATACAATCTGAAGAATTTATATCCACAGATGAGTCTAAGGTGTGCAAGCTTCAGAGGTCTATTTCTAGACTTAAACAGACATCTCATAGTTGGAACATGCATTTTGATAAAATGATCAGAACATATGGCTTCATTAAGAATGGAGAGAAATCCTGCATATACAAGTGGGTTAATAACTCTATGATAGTATTTCTTATTTTGTATGTAAATGATATTTTCTTAATCGAAAATGATATTCCTGCATTACATAAAATAAAAGTTAGGCTATCATCATAGTTCTCCGTGAAAGACTTGGGAGAAGCATCATTCATCCTTGGGATGAAGATCTATAGAGATAGATCTAAAATGTTGCTTGGATTATCTCAGTCGACGTACATCAATACTGTGCTGAAAAGATTCAGCATGGAGAATTTCAAAAAAAGCTATCTTCCGATAGGTCAAGAAATTTTTCTCTCGAAGAGTGATTGTCCGACAACTCCTCAAGAGAGAGAGCATATGAGTAGAATTTCATATGCTTCGACAGTGTGATCTATTATATATGCTATGATATGTATGCGATCAGACATGGCATACTCACTAGGGGTTGTGAGCAGATACCAGTCTGATCCAGGTGAAAATCACTAAAAGGTCATCAAGACTATCCTTAAGTATTTGAGAAATACTAAGGATCAGTTGCTTATCTATGGAGAATCTGACTTAAAACTTATAAAATTTACAGACTTTAATTTTCAGTCAGATCATCATGACGATAGCAAGAGCATGTTGGGATATATTTAAATCCTAAACGGTGGAGCAATATGCAGGAAGAGTTTCAAGCACTATACTGTGGCCGACTCTACTTGTGAGATGGAATACATCACGATATCCAATATCGTAAAGAAAACTGTGTGGTTATGAAAATTCATCAACGAGCTTGGAGTGGCACCCTCCCTTGATGGTCTAGTCTTGTTGTATTACGATAGTACTGGCATCATTGCTCAAGCAAAGGAATCGAACTCACATCAGCAGACCAAGCACATTCTGCGTCGTTACCATCTGATCCGAGAGATCATAGATCGAGGTGACGTTAAGCTTCAAAAGATCAACGAAAGGGAGAACATGGTGACCCATTTACTAAAGGCCTCAGTGTCAAAGAGTTCGAAGACTATAAATCAAAGATGGATATACGATACTATACTGATTGACTTTATTCCAAATGAAAGTTGTTGAAAATTATATCCCAAAGTCAATCGTCAATCTGTTGACGGTTGAACTTATTATTGTAATTATATATAAAATATTAAATTAATAAATATTATTTAATTTTTTCATCACTGTGTATATTTTATTTTAAACTCCTGTTATGTGATGAAGTCCTTAAGACTATTTGATTCGATATAGGACGATATATCGTTTCGTCCTTAAACTTTTAAGTTTACGACCAAATGATATACTATTATTAAAATGATAGCTATATCAAGTATAGGTCGTTGTGTGCCATGTACGTTGGTTGTCCTCTTAACCAAGGAGTGTGGAGATACTGACATGACATGTAAGTGAGATATAAGAGTACATCTCACTGAATATGATCAACTACTGAGCACTCTGCTATCAAGAGTAGCTTACGAAAGATATAGGTATAAGTGTCCCTCTGACTTGAGATCACCATAGTGACTTGGAAGCAACTCACTGTACTTTAGTATCGGACTACCTGAATTTTTAATTCAGTGATGAAAAATTTTTGAGTACAGTCAAGTACTTGAGAAGTCGGTATGTGAGTCAATGTTGCTCCTAGATTGATTTTGATGATTACAAAGCAGATTGAAGGGATACAAACAATTGAAAAAGTCCTTATGCTCTTCAAGGGCAAAATCGTAATTTCACTAAAATTCTGATTTGATAGTACCATTTGGTAGAACAAATGATTTGAAATCTATTGGTAAAAATTTTATTGTGTTTGGACTTATATTTTTGAAGTTATGAAGGTTTGAAGTGCATGAGTCGACTCATGAGTCAACTCATGGCACTATGAGCTGAATGGCACGCAAAAAATTCCCATGGTACGCTGGATTTTTGGCTTGGCACGACCTGTGAGTCGACTCATGAGTCGACCCACAAGGCATGAGTCGACTCATGAGTCGACCTCTGCTGATTTGGGCCAAAAAATCCAGAAATCCAAGTTTCTGGTCTTTGCAACAGAAGTCGACTCATGAGTCGACTCCTGATGCATGAGTCGACTCATGAGTCGACCCCTGCGACGGAAAATGTCAGCAACGGCTATTTTTTTGCCCATTTTAATTGCCATTTATGCTTCCTAAAAATCCTCTAACGGCTCTTTATCTGCCTAAATTGTTTTCTCTTGCTACTAATGCCATAAAATGCTTAAAATGGTGAAAGGAAATTGCAGATTAAATAGCAGATCAAAGTGCAAAGAAAAAGAGTGGAAATCGGGAGATCAAACGTGAGATCAAAAGAGAAGAGAGGATCCTAAATCTGAGATCAACGAAATATTCAAGAAGAAGAGAGAGGATCCACAATATTCAAGAGAGTTTGTGAAAAAGAAAAGCAAGAGCATTCAAAGAGAGAATCTTTCAAGTCGATTGTTTTCAACCTTGATCTAGAGATCGTTCAAAGCTTTCAAGAGATCTTCAATCAACAATCAACCTCTTCTCAAGCGTTCAACCGTTCATTCATCTTGAGAAAATCTGAAAAAGGGGTTCTTCATTTGAGTAAAGCTTTTATTGTTATATTTGCTCATTTAAGGAGCTGTTATTGTATTCATCTGTGCTCTAAATATTCTTACTCTTTGTGAGTTTTTGCTCTTGTTTTTGGAGGATTTCCAAAACAAGGAAAGGTTGATCCGAACCTGAAATCGGAGTGTTTTGGGTTTGCTTGTACCCGAGAAACAAGTGTTCTAGCTTGGGATAGCTAGGGTCGGAGTTTCCGACGTCTTGTATTCTAGCTTGGGATAGCTAGTGTCGGAGTTTCCGACGTTTTGTATTCGGGTTGAATACAAAGGATAGTGGATTAAAATTCCCAAGTGGGATCTTGGAGAGTGGACGTAGGTGCAAGGTTAGCACCGAACCACTATAAATCTTTGTGTTTATGGTGTGCTTTATCGCTTTATCTTATTTCTTTATTATATCCTTGCAATACTGCTTTAGTTAATTAATATTGATTTAAAGCCATTGTTTTGTTCTTCATAAGTTATCTGTTGGGCTTAAAATTTTTAGAAACCCAATTCACCCCCCCTCTTGGGTTGCATAGCTGGGCAACAAGTGGTATCAGAGCCAGTGCTCTAGCCCTTCTTTGATCTAACAATCAAAGAGCCAAAGATCTATGGCAACCCATGTTGGAACTTCTCTAGCTGAGGGGCAATCAACAAACCGACCTCCACTTTTCAATGGGTCTAATTACACCTATTGGAAAGCTCGGATGAAGATTTTCATACAAGCACTCGACTATGATATGTGGAGTATCATAGTGAATGGTCCTCACACACCCACCAAGATTATAGATGGTGAGGAGTCAACCAAACCCGAGAAAGAATGGGATGAGGTTGACAAGAAATTGGCACAATTAAATGCCAAAGCTATGAATGTTCTTTATTGTGCACTAGATGCTAGTGAATTTAATCGCATTTCTACTTGTGCATCTGCTAAAGAAATATGGAATAGGTTAGAAGTCACCCATGAGGGAACAAATCAAGTAAAAGAGTCTAAAATAAACATGCTTGTACATAAATATGAATTGTTCAAAATAGAGCATGATGAGTCCATAACTGCTATGTTTACTCGTTTTACTGATATAATCAATGGTTTAAAGAGTCTTGGCAAATCTTATACTAACAGTGAACTTGTAAGGAAGATTCTCAGGTCACTGCCAAGAACTTGGGAAGCCAAGGTGACTGCCATCCAAGAAGCAAAGGACTTGAACACTCTACCTCTAGAAGAGCTTCTTGGATCCTTGATGACTCATGAACTTAGCATGATGCAACATCAAGAGGATGAAATCAAAAAGAAAAGAACCATTGCCCTCAAATCCACAACTTCACCTGATTATGAAACAGATGACTCTGAAGATGAAGATCAGGATGAGGAGATGGCTCTCATCACCCGGAAATTCAAGAAGTTTCTAAGAAAAAGGAAACAGGGGATAAGAAAGAAATTTACAAAAGGGGATCAAAGCATAGAAAAGGAGAAAGATCAAACCCCTATATGCTACGAGTGCAAGAAGCCAGGACATTTCAGATCCGAATGTCCTCAATTGAAGAAAGGTCCAAAGAAATTCAAAAAGAAGGCAATGATGGCGACCTAGAGTGCGAGTGATGACTCAAGCTCCGACGAGGAAACCTCAACCGAACAAGCCAATCTGTGCCTGATGGCACATGAAAATGAGGTAACTTCTGAATCCACTAGTGAATTTACTTTTGAAGAATTGCATGAAGCTTTCTATGATTCAATTGATGAATTAAAGAAACTAGGGAAGAAAAACAAAGAGCTGAAATTGAAAAATCAGTCCTTAGTGAAACAAGCTGAAATTCTTTCAATTGAAAAATTCACATTGATTCAAGAAAATCAAAACTTTAAGGATGAAATTAACAGGCTGAAATCTATAGTAGATAAGTTCACCTTAAGTTCAAACAAGCTAAATATGATCCTTGATAATCAGAAAGCTATATATGATAAGGCTGGACTTGGTTATAAACCCCTGAAGAAACAAAAATTTTTGAAGGATATTTATGCAAATTATTCAAGCAAAAAGCCTACAAATATTACTTGTTTTAAATGTGGAAGAATAGGACATAAATCATACACATGTCTTATTAACAAATATGCAAACACAAAAAAAATATGGGTTCCAAAAGGAACCATTCTGACTAACCTGAAAGGACCCAAGAAAGCTTGGGTACCTAAGACAGAAACTTGATCTGTGCTTGCAGGTGTGTCTAGCATCCCAAGAAGGAAACAGGAAATGGTATCTTGACAGCGGATGCTCGAGACACATGACTGGTGATGAATCACAATTCATCACGCTTGATGCTAAGGATGGAGGGATGGTCACCTTTGGAGATAATGGCAAAGGAAAGATCATCGGGATAGGTAACATTGGTATCACTCCCTCCAAATACATTGAGAATGTTTTACTTGTTAAAGGTTTAAAGCATAACTTACTTAGCATTAGTCAATTCTGTGATAAAGGGTATAAAGTAAGTTTTGAATCATCTGTATGCATTGTGACGAGTCCTATTAACGATGACATTAAATTTATAGGACATAGGCATGGCAATGTTTATATGGTAGACTTGAATGATTTAACTAAATTAGACATGCAATGCCTAGTTTCCTTAAATGCTAAAATAAATGAGACTAGTTGGCTGTGGCATCGTAGACTTGCACATATTAGCATGCATTCTCTTTCAAAATTAATCTAAAAGGATTTAGTTCTCGGTTTGCCAAAATTGAATTTTGAAAAGGATAGAATTTGTGATGCATGCCAATTAGGTAAACAAACTAGAGTATCATTTAAATCCAAAAATACTATTTCAACTTCTAGACCTTTAGAGCTCTTACATATGGATTTATTTGGACCAACTAAAACCACTAGTCTAGGAGGAAAACGATATGGATTTGTATTAATTGATGATTACTCTCGTTTTACTTGGATTTTCTTTTTAGCTCACAAAAATGAAACTTTTCAAATTTTCACGAAATTTCATCGAAAAGTCACTAATGAAAAAGGGTTTTCAATTCAAAATATTAGAAGTGATCATGGAACAGAATTTGAAAATCATGACTTTGAAAATTTTTGTGATGAAAATGGAATTGGCCACAACTTCTCTGCTCCTAGGACACCCCAGCAGAATGGGGTAGTTGAAAGGAAAAATAGAACCTTAGAAGAAATGGCCCGTACCATGCTCTGTGAAAGCAACCTTCCAAAATATTTTTGGGCGGAAGCTATTAACACAGCATGTTACATTTTAAATCGTGCTTTAATAAGACAATTTTTAAAGAAAACCCCCTATGAACTTTGGAAAGGAAGAAAACCAAATATTGCCTATTTTCATGTTTTTGGTTGCCGATGTTTTGTATTAAATAATGGCAAAGAAAAACTTGGTAAATTTGATGCAAAATCAGATGAAGCAATCCTTCTAGGTTACTCCTCCACTAGTAAAGCATTTAGAGTGTTCAACTAAAGAACCTTAGTAGTTGAGGAGTCCATACATGTTGTCTTTGATGAATCTAACGATCTTCCTTCAAGGAAGAATGAGGGTGTTGATGATGCAGATCCACTAATAGAAGGTATGAAGGAGATCACTCTAAAAGATTCAGCAACTCCAGAAGACAAGGATCAAGAAGATGAACAAAATGAGAAAGGTGAAGAAATTCAAGAACAACCTCAAGGTACAAATGACTTACCCAAGGAATGGAGGTATGTTCACAACCACCCTAAGGAATTAATTATCGGTGATCCTATGCATGGGGTAAAAACACGTTCTTCACTTAGAGATGTACTTAATCATTGTGCTTTTGTATCTCAACTTGAACCTAAAACTTTTGAAGAAGCTGAAAATGATCATAACTGGATTAATGCTATGCAAGAAGAACTCAGTCAATTTGAAAGAAATAATGTTTGGACCTTAGTGAAAAGACCTAAAGATTATTCAATAATTGGCACAAAATGGGTCTTTAGAAACAAGTTAGATGAGCATGGAAATGTAATTAGAAATAAAGCAAGACTGGTTGCTAAGGGATATAATCAAGAAGAAGGAATTGATTTTGATGAAACCTTTGCACCTGTTGCTAGATTAGAAGCCATTAGACTTCTACTTGCCTATGCTTGCTTTATGAAATTCAAACTATTTCAAATGGATGTTAAAAGTGCATTTTTAAATGGATATATTTCTGAAGAAGTATATGTAGAACAACCCCCTGGATTTGAAAATCATGCTTTTCCCAATCATGTCTTTAGATTAAATAAAGCTTTATATGGTCTAAAACAAGCACCTAGAGCATGGTATGAAAGGCTAAGCAAATTTTTACTAAATAATGGTTTCTCAAGAGGCAATGTAGACACAACCCTATTTATTAGAAGAAACCAAAATGATATGCTAATTATATAAATTTATGTTGATGACATAATTTTTGGGTCTACTAATGAATCCCTTTGTCAAGACTTTGCTAAGCTTATGCAGGGAGAGTTCGAGATGAGCATGATGGGAGAACTCACTTTCTTTCTCGGACTCCAAATCAAACAATCA
Organism: Elaeis guineensis; assembly: GCF_000442705.2. Lineage (NCBI taxonomy): Eukaryota > Viridiplantae > Streptophyta > Magnoliopsida > Arecales > Arecaceae > Elaeis > Elaeis guineensis. Next base: position 87,303,961 of record NC_026004.2, on the reverse strand, counting down.
AAAGAGGGAATCTCCATCACCCAAAGCCAGTACACCAAGGAACTACTCAAAAGATTTGGAATGGAGAACTGCAAACCTATTGGCACACCAATGAGTCCCTCAAGTAAGCTTGACAAGGATGATGAAGGTAAAAGCGTAGACTTAAAATACTATAGAGGTATGATTGGCTCATTATTATATTTAACTGCAAGTAGGCCTGATATCATGTTTAGTGTTTGCTTATGTGCAAGATATCAATCAAATCCTAAGGAATCTCATTTGAATGCTGTTAAAAGAATCCTTAGATACTTAAATGGTACACAAACTATAGGGTTATGGTACTCTAAGGACTCACAAATTAATTTGTTAGGATATTCTGATGCTGATTTTGCTGGATGTAAATTAGATAGAAAAAGCACAAGTGGAACTTGCCAATTTCTTGGAGTTAACCTAATCTCATGGTTTAGCAAGAAACAAAATTCGGTGGCACTGTCTACGGCTGAGGCCTAATACATTGCAGCCGGAAGTTGTTGTGCTCAAATCTTGTGGATTAAGCAACAACTCGAAGATTTTGGAATCAAACTTAATGAAACACCAATAAAATGTGATAATACAAGTGCTATAAATCTATCTAAAAATCCAATACAACACTCAAGATCTAAACATATTGAGATAAGACATCATTTCATAAGAGAACATGTTCAAAACAAAAATATAATTCTTGAATATGTTTGCACTGAAAATCAATTAGCCGATATCTTTACAAAGGCCCTTAGTGAGGATAGATTCTGTGAAATTAGGAGAAATCTAAGAATTCTAGATCCATTTGCCTAAACTTCTCTTAATTATTATCAAATATTCTTAGAGCTCAATTTCCAACAATTATCCTGGTTCCAAAAGCTCAGTTTTATCACTCTAAAAACTTATCATTGAGCAAAATTCTTTCTCCCAAAATTTTGAATTTTTCTGGAATTTATTTGCATTTTTTCTGATTTTCTGAACTTCATGAGTCGACCCCCATGAGTTGACTCAATGGCAAACTTGTAAATCCCACCAACTTCCATCGGGTTCATTGTTTTTAAAACGGGAAACCTTGTTTATGAGACGACTCATCTTCTCGTCGTCTTCCTTCCGAAAGCCGTCCTCTCCAACTCTTTTTGCTCCAAATCCAAGGATCAATTCTGAGGCAATTCTCCCTCCTCCTCTCCACCAAAAATCGCCTCCTTGAAAAGGATTTTTCTGTGCTTTCTCGCAGTGTTAGGCGCGGGTGGAACGTGCCCTAGAACTTCACCGTTCATTCAAAATCCACTTCTTTTCTCCACCAAAATTCTTCTTTACTCTTTTGTGATCCCTCCTCCACTGAATTCAAGTCTTCTTGTCTGCTACCTTATTGGATATGGCTCCAAAGATGAAACTTCCCCAAAGAAGGAAATCAATCCGAGAGCCTGAGAAAATTGTCCGAAAGAAAAGGCATGCTCAGTCTTCCACTGTTCCCAATCCAGTTTCAGTACCTGCTCAAGGTCCCTCTCAACCCTCCATAAGCCCCAGTGTAAATCTTCTTTCTGATAGAAAAGTAGAAACCGGGAAAAATATAGATTTTCGGTTCTTTGAGAAAGAAGGCTTTACTTTTGCTACCAAGATCAAAAATCAAGGATGGGAACTTTATTGCTCTCTTAAGGAAGTCACCTATGTTGATCTAGTCAGAGAGTTCTACCAGAACCTAAATTATGGAAACGGGTCTGTGACTTCAACTGTAAAGGAGATTGACATCTGTTTGGATTCTAGGATATTGGGAGAGATACTTCAGTTGCCTAGTGAAGGATACTCATATATGGAACTCCCAATTAAAGAAGAAGGGATCAGAATTATCTTAGGAGAAGATTTTTCAGGAAGTTTAAACAAATTGGAAGCAAAGCTACTGTCCATTGAGATGAGGGTCCTACATCAGATTGTGACAAAACTATTCTTTCCTAGGAGTGGTAGACATGACTTACTATCTGGCAGAGATGTATGTGTCATGTTTCATATCATCACTCAGACCCTCCTAAATCTCCCTACACTTATGATAGAGGCCATGAGAGAAACTTTGAACAGATCCAAGGCACACTTGCCTTATGGTATGGCCCTTACTAGAGTTTTTAGGAGGTTTGGAGTTAGCTGTGAGGGGGAGACACCTACCAAGCTCTCACATGTGGACACTTTCAACCAACACAGCCTACACCGAATGGGAATTACAAAGACTGTTGGTGGTTGGATCAAGGGCTCTGAAGAAAGAGCTGAGGAGAGAGCTGAGGAAAGAGCTGAAGACAGAACTGAAGGCAGAGTAGAAGAAGAAGGTCCATCTTCTCCTGTACATGATTTCAGGGCAGCTTCACCAGATACCCAGTTCATTCATGATACTGAGGCTGGCCCTTCTGAGTTTACTAGGATGCCCACACCAGTGTATCAGCCAGAGAGCAGAGCACCTCATTCAGAGTTTAGACTGGCTGACGATCAGATCGAGCATATATCTCAGCGTGTGGCTTCTTTGTTGTCTAGCCAGTGGAGTAGTACTTCTTTTGCACCTGGAGCTACTTCTTCTGATCAGACCATTACTCTCCACATCTCCACTATATTTCAGATGATTTCAGATCAGTCCGTCAGGATACAGCAGCTTGAGGATACAGTCTGGAGACTTACTGGCAGAGTTCTTGACTTGCAGGGGCAAGTCCTTGCATTGGCCCATCCCCAGCCACAGGAGTCTACCATTGAGGTCACAGACCTCACTGCAGAGGCTGGCAGGCTCAGAGGAGCACTAGAAGGTGGATATGAGCTACTGAGGAAAGAGATCAGAGGATCGAGTGAGCATGCTACCACCCAGTTCACTGCTCTACTTCAATCTGTTTCCAGAGCACTGAACGTACTTGATTCTATCAGACTCATGATATCAGCCCTAGTATCTCAGCGTTCTCAGCCTCCCAGTTCATCTCGTTCTCCTACTCGTGGCAGAGGCAGAAGGGGTAGAGGACGCACTTCTGATCCATCATCTTCTCATACTATATCTGATGACTCTGATCATTGACTTATCTAGATCTTAGGAGTTAGTATCTTGTTCTAAGATCTATACCTTGGGGCCATTTAGCTGGTTGAATTTTATGTTTTGAAACAATTATGATATTAATGGAATCATCTTTCTACCTCTTTGTAATGATTATATTTTGGTTATATTTCAATCTCCGATACATCTGTTGAAATATTATCTTCTCCTTATTGTTGTTTGCTATTGATAATTGCTATATTAAGGGGGAGCAAACATCTGTGAAAAACTCTAAAGAGGAAGAAATTAAAGAATATTTTCAGAAAAGGAAAAGAAAGAGTTAACTATATTTGATGATGTCAAAAAGGGGGAGAAATTAAAATTAAACAAAAATTGAAATTAGACAAAAAGCAAAACCCTAAATTATGAGAAAAAGGGGGAGAAATTAAATTAAAACAAATATTGGAGAAATTAGACAAAAACAAGGATTGAAAGATTAAACAAAACTTTGAGAAATTTTGGTATCGAAATTTGGTATCAGACAGAGAAATTTGGTATCAGACAGAACTTTAATCCATCAAAAGCAAAATCATGAGTACAATGCAAATAAGTATTTTTTATATATATGCTCTGATATTCAAACTTGCTTTTGAAATTTTACTCACCTTGAGACATCAATAAGAAATTTGTTTTACTCTGATTCATCCTACAATTTCTTTCAACTTGATCTGATACATGATAACATTTGATCCGATACAGTGTGAAGGTTTCTCTAAAATATTATAACATTTGCTCGGATACTGTATGAAATTTTCTCTGATACATTAAAAATTTTTTTGCTCTGATACATTATAAAATCTTTTCTGATATCATTGTAAAAATTATTTTTGCTCTGATACATAGAAAAAGTTATTTATCTTCTCTTGCTCTGAAATATCTTGAACTCAAAATGATCTAATACCCTTTTCAAATCTTTAAGAAAATGGACATACTATTTTTGCATTTATATTACATGCCAAAAGAATCATACTCTTTTCAAGCATATACACCCATAATGGATTCTTTTGAAATTAATGCATTAACATAAATATTTTTGTTCATATGTTTTGTCATCATCAAAAAGGGGGAGATTGTTGCTCCTAGATTGATTTTGATGATTACAAAGCAGATTGAAGGGATACAAACAATTGAAAAAGTCCTTATGCTCTTCAAGGGCAAAATCATAATTTCACTAAAATCCTGATTTGATAGTACCATTTGGTAGAACAAATGATTTGAAATCTATTGGTGAAAATTTCATTGTGTTTGGACTTATATTTTTGAAGTTATGAAGGTTTGAAGTGCATGAGTCGACTCATGAGTCAACTCATGGCACTATGAGCTGAATGGCACGCAAAAAATTCCCATGGCACGCTGAATTTTTGGCTTGGCATGACCTGTGAGTCGACTCATGAGTCGACCTCTGCTGATTTGGGCCAAAAAATCCAGAAATCCAAGTTTCTGGTCTTTGCAACAGAAGTCGACTCATGAGTCGACTCCTGATGCATGAGTCGACTCATGAGTCGACCCCTGCGACGGGAAATGTCAGCAACGGCTATTTTTTTACCCATTTTAATTGCCATTTATGCTTCCTAAAAATCCTCTAACGGCTCTTTATCTGCCTAAATTGTTTTCTCTTGCTACTAATGTCATAAAATGCTTAAAATGGTGAAAGGAAATTGCAGATTAAATAGCAGATCAAAGTGCAAAGAAAAAGAGTGGAAATCGGGAGATCAAACGTGAGATCAAAAGAGAAGAGAGGATCCTAAATCTGAGATCAACGAAATATTCAAGAAGAAGAGAGAGGATCCACAATATTCAAGAGAGTTTGTGAAAAAGAAAAGCAAGAGCATTCAAAAAGAGAATCTTTCAAGTCGATTGTTTTCAACCTTGATCTAGAGATCGTTCAAAGCTTTCAAGAGATCTTCAATCAACAATCAACCTCTTCTCAAGCGTTCAACCGTTCATTCATCTTGAGAAAATCTGAAAAAGGGGTTCTTCATTTGAGTAAAGCTTTTATTGTTATATTTGCTCATTTAAGGAGCTGTTATTGTATTCATCTGTGCTTTAAATATTCTTACTCTTTGTGAGTTTTTGCTCTTGTTTTTGGAGGATTTCCAAAACAAGGAAAGGTTGATCCGAACCTGAAATCGGAGTGTTTTGGGTTTGCTTGTACCCGGAAAATAAGTGTTCTAGCTTGGGATAGCTAGGGTCGGAGTTTCCGACGTCTTGTATTCTAGCTTGGGATAGCTAGTGTCGGAGTTTCCGACGTTTTGTATTCGGGTTGAATACAAAGGATAGTGGATTAAAATTCCCAAGTGGGATCTTGGGGAGTGGACGTAGGTGCAAGGTTAGCACCGAACCACTATAAATCCTTGTGTTTGTGGTGTGCTTTATCGCTTTATCTTATTTCTTTATTATATCCTTGCAATACTGCTTTAGTTAATTAATATTGATTTAAAGCCATTGTTTTGTTCTTCATAAGTTATCTGTTGGGCTTAAAATTTTTAGAAACCCAATTCACCCCCCCTCTTGGGTTGCATAGCTGGGCAACAGTCAAGATGAAATTGATCCCTCTGAATAAGTAAGAGTTAATGTATCAGTGTGTTTCAATTCAGTAAAATCTCAATTGGGATAATCCATATGATGAATTTTAAAAATTAAAATGTAATGTGGATGACCATATCAGGGTTGACAGTTAAACCTTAGGTCACCTTGAGTATTTGGGTCAAAGGGATGAATTATACAGTAACCATATGCCAATAGGTTCTTGAATGATGCTTCGCAATCTTTTGATCTATCCGGATGTCGGGTATCATTGCTAGATGGTCACTTTGATTGGTATAGAAATATTATTTCTATACTACCGACTTAGGTTCGAACTTATAGGATCATACTCAAAAAAAATTTCTGACTGATCATATGACTGATCGATGATTAAGAATCATTTTAGGATAAAACAGTCAATTCGATTGATGATTAACCCCGTGCAAAAATTATAATAAATCAATTTGCTAATTGTTGGTGAATTATAGGAGGATTGATTAGTAATTAGATTAGTAATTAGCTCAATTTGATTGAGCATTGAGGTTTGGATCAAATCTAATTGAATTGGATTCAATTTGATTTGACCCGATTAGATTATGAGATGACATAATCGCTAAGGGTGTTCGATTTCTAATTTGATCAAGACTTGAGCTTGATTAATTTTTGATTTGATTAGAATTTAATTGAGGCTATTTGCTACTTAATTAGATTAGGTTTAGTGGTCCAATAGGGTCTAACCTAATTTGGTTGGATTAAGAATCCAATTGGATGAGAAAATAATTCGAATTCAAATTCCTTGCGTCTCCTTTCTCTGTGCCCTCTTATTCTTCATGTGAGAATTTTTTTTTCATGAATTTTTCTCATGTCTAAAAGCTTTTTCATATCCACATCTGATTTTTTTTGAATTAAAAATTGATTGATTTAAATTTGAGTTTAAGTGGGTTTGAATTTAAATAAAAATCTAGAGTCCAAATTGAGTTGGACTCTTCTCTTCACACCATCACCTTTCTCTACGCATAAAGTATTTTTGTGTGAGATTTTTTGCACCATTCTAATATTGGTCAATCTCTCTCTAAGTTCATAAGAAGAGGATAAAGTTTGGTTCAAAATTTAATTCAAATTTGATTTGAATTGATGATAAGGATCAACTAATGTTTGAAATTGAACCGAAACTTGATTTCCTTATCCTTATCTTCCATGGGACACTACCCTTAAGAAGGGATCAGTTTTGTGCGAGATTAGAAGTAATTTTTGGTATGAGAAATCTGAGAGTTGGGGTGTGAAAAGTTGAGAGTGGGTTGGGGTTTCGTGCATAAAAAACAGATGAAGTATTCTTCCTCTCGGGCGTGAGATGTAGGGTCTAAGGTTTCAACTCTAGATTTTGTAAGAAGAAAAATATAAGAGTGAGTTTTGTTCAATCTCCCACACCACCACCTCCTTGTAAAGCTTCATCTTTTGATCTGAAGGATTTCAGAAGATCCGAAGAAAGAAGCTTGGATCAACCATCTAAAGCCTTCGACGTGAGCTAGCACTCCCATGAAGAAAGATCCAATCAGGACTTCAAGTGGATAATCTGTAGAGGTCAAACAATCTGTGCACTACTTGGTATCAGCGAGAGCTTCATAACATGCCTACCAATAGTTGAGATCATCGATCCATAAAAAGATGATGAGTTCTGAACTCAATCGATGTGATCTAAAGGTTAGATCAGATTCAGGGTATCGATATGATCGATGTAGTTTTCTGTTTTATATCAGATTTTATATATAAATTTTTTATATCATAGATCTTTAATTGGTAGTTTAGATCTGATCTAAGATATATTTAGAAGATTAAAGTGTTTAATCTTTTATTTTTCACGATAAAATTTTAAAAATATAAGCTTTGAACTTCGCATTTTTTCTTCACTTCTGTAGATACTTTATCATATTCGACTTTCAAGCTTTGTATTCTCCCTGAACTTGACTGACGATAAGCTGAGAATCACTATAAAATTTGAGATGTTAGATATCCAACTCTTTCACCATTCTCAGGCCGATCACCAACACTTCATATTCGGCTTCATTATTGGAGGCAAGGAACTCAAAGCGCATCTGGGCTAGTCAAGATCAATCCAGCTCCCAAACTCATGGTGTTTGAAGAACCATCTACATGGAGAACCCAACATTCATCGATCGTCGGAGCTGCCTCTTCATTATTTTATTCTTCATTTGGGATGTGCACTCTAGAATGAAGTCGGCCAATGCTTGAGCTTTGATGGACGACTGAGGCAAGTTTTTGACGTCAAATTCTCCTAACTCGACATCCACTTAGCTAACCCTCCTGAGGTGTCGGGCTGATAAAGCATTGGTTTGATGGACTGGTTGGTGAGGACAATGATAGTGTGTGCTTGAAAGTATGGGCATAGCTTGTTAGAAGATATCACGAGAGCATAGGCTACCTTTTCAAGCTTCGTGTATCTGATCTCAACATCATGGAGTACCCGATTAACATAATAGATCGGCTTCTGCATCTTGGCCTCTTATCGGACGAGAATTGAGCTGATCGCTGAGGGTGAGATGGCAAGGTATAGATATAGCACTTCTCCAAGTTCAGATTTGCTGAGGAGAGGAGGTGAGCCAATGTATCTTTTTAGGTCATCGAATGCAGCTTGACATTCATCCAACCACTAGAAGTTCTTTACCTATTTGAGGGCTTTGAAGAAGAAGAGGCTCCTTTCAACTGACCTTGATAGAAATCTGTTTAAAGTTGTGATTCTCCTGATCAAGCTTTGCACTTCTTTGATCGTCCTCGATAGTTTCATTTCTTGGAGGGCATGAATTTTTTTTGGATTCACTTTGATTTCTCGTTGAGACACCATGAAGCCAAAAAATTTACTGAAGGTGACACTGATGCACACTTGCTGGGGTTAAGTTTCATTTGAAAGCATCACAGCATAGCAAATGTCACTTCAAGGTCGGTAATGTGATGCTCGACAGCTTGACTTTTAACAAGCTTTTCATCGACGTACATCTTCATATTTTTGTCGATCTACTTTTTGAAGATCTTATTGACGAGCTGTTGGTAGGCCGCATCTGTATTTTTTAAGCCGAACGATTTGATCTTGTAGCAAAAAAGATTTTGATCAGTAACAAAAGAGATCTTCTTTTCATCCTCGGGGGCCATTCGAATCTGATTGTATCCGAAGAATGCATCCATGAATGATAAGAGATGATGCCCTGAGGTTGCATCCACTAGCTGATCAATACAGGACAGAGGATAGCTATCCTTTGGGCACGCCTTATTTAGGTCGATGTAGTCAATGTAAGTGCATCATTTTTCATTAGCTTTTTTTAACCAAGATGATGTTGGCCAACCATTCTAGATAGAAGACTTCTCGCATGAACCCCATCTTTAAAAGCTTGTCCACCTCTTCTTATATAGCCTTTTGTCGCTCGGGAGCAAAGCTATGTTTCTTTTATCTAACTAGATGATGTTTTGGGTTCACATTGAGTCGATGAACTATGATCTCCAGATCGATGTCGGACATATCAGAGGCCGTCCAAGCAAATACATCTGCATTGGCACGTAAGAAAGAGGTGAGATGTTGATGATCCTCTTCACATAAGTTCGAGCTGATCTTCACCACTTTGCTTAGATCCTCATGTATCGTTACTGGGATAAGATCTTCTATCGGATGACCTCTTTGTTCGATTAGCTCATCTCGTACATCCAGCTCATCGATTGACTATTCTGCAAGTGCTGCCCCACGCAAAGTCACCATATAGCATCCTTTCACTAGCTATTGATTTTCTCAGAGCTCACCGACCCCATGTGGAGTAGAAAATTTCACCATCAAGTGGTTGGTCGACACTATAACTTGGAGAGTATTCAGTCCAGACCAACTTAAAATGACATTGTACACAGATGGGGTCTTGACTACAAAATAGTTCACTTTGACAACCACCGGTTTTGGAGCTCGTCTAGCTATTGTAGTTAAAAAAATAGTTCCTTCTACGAGGACGGTACCATCTAAGAATCCAATCAGAAGTGTATTTCTTTTCACCAGCAGCTCAAAACTTAGGTTTATACGAGCAAAAACATGTAAAATAAAACATCAACTGAATTTTTATTATCAACTAGGACTTGATGTACATCATAATTAGTAATATTTAAAGAAACAATCATAGGGTTATCATGTGGACACTTTATTCCATCTAGGTCAGCTTCAGAGGAAGTAACTTCATTGCCGACCTTTATTTTCTTCAGCTCCTTATCCTCAGATCGGCTCAGATTCGAGGTATGACAGTCGAGCTGCCCCCCAGAGATTATGCGAATCTCTCCTGCTACTGGTTGGTTTATGTGGGGATCTTCCCATCGAGGAGGCTCATCGCGTTGGTTCCTCGAGATCCATCATTCATCAATATGCTGACAAAGCTATCCATGTTGGATGAGTGCTTCTATCTCCTCCTTGAGCTGCCAGCATTCCTCTGTATCATGTCCATAATCTCTATGGTATTTGCAATACTTCCTCGAGTTTCTTACCCATGCTGGGGTGAGCATTTTCTTTAATTGGGAGAGCTCTTCTTGCCGCTCTATCTACATAAGAATTTAGACTCGAGGGGTGTTTAGCGGAGTGAAGTAATGAAACCTTCACAGGGGAGTCCTAGATTGGCATGGTACTGCAGGGGACTTAGGCTGGTTATTTCGAGGTGGAGTTCAAGAATGACAAGGCTTTGGCTCTGCGCATCGATGCTGCACTTGCCGATGGTCTTTTTTTTCTCCTGCTCGATGTTCTGTTGTGATCCCCCATCGAGATTCTGCCCCTGCCGATCCCAAGCTTCTTTGGCTTGAGCATAGTTCTCTGTCCGCTCTAATATTTCTGCAAAGTCCTTTGGATAGTTGAGATTGAGGGAGAAGAGGAGATCATTTTGAAGGAGCCCAACCTTCAATGCGGTCATCGCCACAGACCGATCTAGATTTTGAGCTTTCAAGGTTGCAATATTGAAATGGTTGATATAATCGTAGAGAGGCTCGTTCTCTCTTTGCTTGATGCTAATGAGGAAGTTCAAGTTATGTTACTATCATGACTGCTGATGAAGTGTGCGATGAACTGCTAACTCAACTGATGGAAGGAGTCTACAGAGTTCGACTGTAGATTGGAGTACCAATGATGAGCTGCCTTCCTCAGAGTTGAGAGAAAAGCTTGGCAGAGAGTCACATCATTGATCCTTTGCAGAAGCATAAGAGTTCGAAAGTTCTCTAAATGATCTATCAGATCGGAAGTTTCATCGTAGGGCTCCATCTAAGGCATCTTGAATCGAGGCGGTAAGGGCTCATTCATAATTCTCTACGTAAATGGTGGGTGATGTTGAACCCCATATCATCATTCGGCTGCTTTGAGGCCTGGAGTGCGTCGATCCGTTGCTGCATCTTTGAGAACTTCCTTTTCAGATCGTTCATCCGGGTTGGACGGTGTCAAGGAGAAGCATGACTCGGAGTAGCATCCCTTCTGAAAATCAATGTAGGTGACTACCTAGATGTATAATGAGGTGGACTTCTAGGTCAACTATGATGACTGGCTCTCACCCTCAGACTATGGGGGGCCGGTTTGCTGATCTCCCTCCGATCGGCTATGGATTTTCTAGGGCAGGATGTGGCTCGCTATTCTGTTGCATTCCTTTTACCGCGGTCGAAAGCATCTACATCTGCTGAACGAGGCTATTATATTGATCTTGGAAGATCGCTGGTGTTGCTAGCAGATTCTCTTGAATCAATGGTGATGGTGTGTTGATTGGCTGGATGTTGTTGGCCCACTGACCGTTAGAGCATTGTGATGCATTCGACACACCTCTTCAAGTCCTCATGATGGCTGACGGTGAGTTCTCTCCTGTTGAAATAGGATCTCAAAATCGATTGAGGATCCTTCTTTTTGTGCCAAATGTTACCATCGATCTCTCCATCTGAGGTCGATCGTCGAGGTAGATGTGGCGGAGGTGAAACTGCCACTGGAGCTTCATCCAAACACCTACAAAATAAGTTCTAACCGAGGGTGGCATTCTCCGATGAAGATCCTTTGACGCTCAAGTCAGGAGATAGAGAACAATGAGAGGAGAGAGTGAGAAGTCGATTGCGTACCTTGAAGGATTTCGGAGCCTTAATTTATAGGAGAGGAGTTTGAGCCGTTTCCATCTCAGAGTCCTGATGATTTTCGAATTTATCGCACAGATTGATTCGGAGAAGATATTTTCTTTTTATAGGAGACTCGATCATGGAGGAGTTCTACTTTATCTGGACTTTCTCAATTTAAAGGTGAACCGGATCTGATATGTAGATTAGCTTGCGATAGACGAGCTATGATAAATCGTCCGTGGCCAAGATACTGGAGTCCGTGGAGCAGGTGCTTGTCCTCTTGCTAGTTGAAATAGGTCGGCTGTGTACGAGCTACTGTAGATCGTCTAAGGATGAGGTGCAGCAAGATTGGGCCGAGAAATTGGAACTGCGGCCAACTCGATAGATCGTGCCCAGCAATCTTCATCTATCATATGTCCATAATTTAATAGTCATCATCTTTCATAGCTCGGCAAGTACCGAGTATGTAGAGAAGTCGAGATCGAGGTACAGATCCATAATAGGTAATGATGGAGATCAAAGGTAATAAGCAATAATAGGCACCAATAGCGATTGTGGATAGAGGTAGAGGGATCTTTAGTGGGGGTGGATGGTTGTGGAATGGAGGGTGGCAGTGATGGCAAGAGAGAAGAGTTCTCTTTCTCTCTTCTTTTCTTCTCTCTAAAGCTATCTTTTTCTACATATTTTATTTTATATACATTGTATATTTTTTTAACTCTTTCTCTCTCTTTCGAAGATAAATTGGCTGATGTGGCATTTAGTGTTGGAAAAATGGACACGTAAATATAAATAAATATAGGTTGGTGCTATAAAAAGTAAAGAATTAGTAACCTTTCTCACAAAATAACCTAGGAGCTTAGTCATGTATAGGTACTGAATCATTCTGCTTCCAACATGATAAAGGCTATAATTTTTGACTTCAAAATTGATGAACGGGGCAAAAAAAGCTAGAAAATAATATTTAAAAATTAATAATATTCTACCAAAAAAATTTAAAACACGATTTGAGCTTCCTCTAAATACTTTGTCTTCTTTTCTTGTTGTGCTCTTTTTATTTTTTATTTTTTTGACTAAAACCTTATCAATTGTCATAAATAGAAGTCTCAAACTAAGCAGTTCATGTGATTTTTCTAAGTCTTTGAATGTACTAAGCGTTAGATACTAAAAGTATAAATAAGTCGAGTTATTTGTAAGCTATTCGACTTCGACTTAAGTCCAAGCTCAACTTGACTCAACTATTATTGAGCTCGAATAGTAAGATGTTTAACTGAAAAACTCACGAGTCTATTCAAATATATATATTTTTTTATTTATTTTATATATATATATATATATATATATATATATATATATATATATATATATATATATATATATATATATATATATATATACACATACACACATTAAAGTTTCAAGTTAAACTTGAATATGGCTCGATTGATATTCAAATCAAATAGATTTGAAGTCCCATCTTTTTTTTTTTTTTTAATTGAGCCGAGCATGAACTTGAGATATTAAAGATATTAGAGTTTGATCTTGAATCAAAGTTTGAGCCCGAATATTTTGAATCAAGTTAACTCGGACTCAAACTGCTGACTACTCGACTCAGCCCGATTGTACAGTAATTAGATAAAAAAACATTTGTGGGTTCATATGTAACCATTCTCCCCTGTAAAAACTGATAGCACACCGGCCACCATTCCTTGGTTTCCCACGTGTTTACCCCTTGCATGGGGACCAAACCATTTCATGGTTCTAAAGTTCTCATAAATGAGTCCTCCTGCAACTCTATTGAGAGGACTGGTAAATCCTATAAACAGTCTAGGAACAGGAGCCCGCATTTCACCTATTTTACAGGTACCCACATTATTCTTCAAGTCCATGACAATTGATCAAGAAAAAGAAGAATGTTGCATCAAAATTTGACAACTATAGTAAAAAAAAAAGGAAAAAAAATAATTCTTACCATCCATCTACAAAGAAATGATACTAACATGACATAAAATGATCAAATATACTTTTTAACATATTTAACTTTTTCCCTTCCCACTCCTGCAGTCCCTGAGCAAATAATTAGAGTGGTAGCAAACTGAAAAAAAAATAAAATAAAATTATATATATATATATATATATGTAGCTGACAAAAAGCCAAAGCCTCAGCAAGTTGAAAGCACAGCAATCCGCTGCTTCAGATTTAAAAGTTGCTTGCACTATGCGGCATCAAGGAAGGAGTCTGAAAACAGAAGCTGCAAAGTATCAAAATAATTGGTAACCAAAACAGCTAATGGTCTGGATGCATTTCACTCTACCTTGCCATGAATTCTATTGAACTACCAAAATGGAATGGCTCAAGGGAATGTGAAGGAGCCACCAATCTGAGAGTTCGCTGATGGGGGATTAATCGCAACCCAAAGCAGTGATATAGTGATAGCAATGAGTCCAGACCACACAAATACAATGGTTGGGGTCCTTCCTCTCCTCCCCATCAGCCCCTTTGCGAATGGGTAAAGATGTGCCAAGACCCAGAAGCTGAAGAACACCCCACCTAGCAGCCTGCTCCACTGCGGCAACACACTATATATAGTTCGACTGACACCAACTGCAATCGCAATCAAATTGACCATCATGATTGTGATGGGCGGTATCATCAAAGATGTCCATTTCACAATGTAGAGGTCGGCAAACTCATCATCCACATCATCACCAGCTGATTTCGAAGTGAGGGTGAATGAGATTTCGATCCCTGCAATCACCTTTAGTAACCCCTGGAGCACAGCAGCAAGGTGAGCGCTGGTTCCTCCAATCAGCCAAAACTGTTCATTTCGCCACCACTCTTCAAGTGAAACACCTGACCACTTTATCTCAAGCATAGCAATCATGCAAAGTGTTAAAGTGATCAAGAGAAGGTAGGTGAGGAATGTCACATTGAGAGTCTGCACAATGAACTGTCCTGAGAAGAGGGAGAGCGCCGGGAGGAAGCAATAGACGAGGAGGAAGAAAGAGGTAAATGGATAGATGCCAACATTGAGGTAAGCAATCCTCTGGAGGAGCTTCATCCTGGAGCTGGCAAGCAAGGCATTGTTGCGAGAGAAGAAGATCTCAACGGAGCCTGTGGCCCACCGAAGGACCTGGTGGAGCCGGTCGGTGAGGTTAATTGGCGCAGTCCCACGGAAGGCATCACGCTTGGTGACACAGTAGACTGACTTCCACCCTCTGTTGTGCATCCTATAGCCTGTGACGACATCTTCAGTAACAGACCCATAGATCCATCCAACACGCTGGCCCCATTCGGTTTTGTCCTCATACCAGCATGAGATGGCACTGATGGCCTCAGCTACAGTAGATGCATCAAGGAGGTCACGTGGGATGGTGAGGGCGCCAGGCGGGCGGCCATTCTTGACAGCAGGGTGATCGGCAAGAGGTCGGCCTTGATACTCAGCCACTGGGATTGAATCAACAAGGACACTCGAGTTCCCAAACTTCTTGGGGAATGTTGAAAGGTTCATTTCCTCATCATCAGAGTCTCCCATTCGAAGAGCACGGGTCTCCTCAGAGGCAACAGCAGCAGGACTCTTGCGCCTAGGGAAGCAACAGCTGCAGCAGCCAGGTTGGTGTTCTTTGGCACGAGGAGGGTCAAAACCATAGAGTGCAACGCGGCGGAAGAGGCAACCAGTACCCACATATACTGGGCCCTGAAGACCATCAAGCGCTCTCATGTTGACATCAAAGAAGACTGTGTTGTGATTGGCATAACGGTCAGAGGGGTCGATACCCTCAAACCGTTGCGGGAACTGGACATAGCAGATACGGTCACCACCACGATCCATCATGAAGCACATGCCCTCCCGGAGGGCCTCGGAGTTGTAGATGTAGTGGTCACAATCAAGATTCAGGATGAAGGGGCCATTAGACATGATGGCAGAGGCACGGACAAGGGCATTCATGGCCCCTGCCTTTTTGTTATGGTCGTAGCCTGGGCGTTTCTCACGTGAGACATAGACCAGCATGGGCAGACGGATGTCGACATCGGTAAGATCCAGGGGCTTTCCTTCTTCCTTGTCCCCAAACAGTGTTTCATCACTTGGTGGCTTCAGCATTACCTGCACAAGAAGACGGATAAAATTCATCTCATGCCAGCATGATTTTTCTCTTATTTTTTCTAATTTGTGAATCCATCAATGTTGTTAGAATATTTGTCAATTTGAGATGTTCGGGGAGAAGAGAAGAATGAATGATCCTAGTGTAAGACCTGGTTGTATGACATTAAAGATAGCGAAATATCAATTCAATGTTTAAAACAAAAAACAGAGAAATGGCCTAAGTAGAAATGAGACAATTGTATGGCATGAACGGTGGATATGAAATTTTGGATCACATAGGATGATTCACAGATGGTAAATAGGTTAATCACAAGGTCAATGTTATTGTGGTGGAAATAATTTATAATGAGGTTAGAGCATATAAGCCACAACCATCATGAACAAAAACCATAATAGGTAATAAACAAACAGCATTGGCCATTAAATATGGAAACCATGGTGATCAGTGATAAAATTAGGATTTAGCATAGATGAAGAACTAAATACAATTCAGTGCGTCGGAAGATAATAAAAGCAGAAGCACATAAAACAGAATCAGACATCTATGAATATTAACCAAAATCATAGTGAAACATTACCTGAATAATTCCAGCATGATCACCCCGAGTATGCTCTGAGGAGGGGTTAATCCAAGTGCCTGGCCAATGAGTACCATCAGCCATCCAAGTGGCTTTGGGGATCTTAACAGGTTCTACAACATCATCACCAGCTGTTTCTCGCTGTCGTTTCATGGCCTTAATCTCCTCACGAGCATGATATGCATCAGACCGCCGGCGAATAGAATCTGGCAATCCATTGATGCGGACCTTGAACTCATCGTACTCTCTCTTCAGCCGTCTTCGGTCCTTGACAAAGTCAGAGCGCACCTTGTTCTTATAAGGATCCTTCTTCAAATTGAAGTAGCTCTCTGGGTTTCTCGGTTCGATGTCATGTTTACGACAGAAAGGAACCCATGTATTGGCAAAGCTTGCAGCTTCTGCCATTGCTTCAAATGTCAGTAGGGCTCCCCCATCATCAGAAACATAGCAAGAGAGCTTCTCAAGAGGGTAATCAGCAGCGAGGATGGAGAGTATGGTGTTTGCAGTGACCAGAGGAGGCTCTTTTTCTGGGTCGGCAGTAGAAACAAAGACATCAATGCCAGGAAGATCAGACTTCCCGGTAGGATTGCTGGGTGTAGGAGTTTCAAACTTGTCTCTCAACACTGCAAGGTCAGTGGCACGGTTGACAGGACAAAGCTTCGGAAGCTGGTCCAAGAGCCAAGAGAAAGCAAACCACAGCTCACACACAACAGACATCCCCCATAGCCATACTGCATCCTCATTTTTGTGCTTGACTCTCCAAGCAAGGAACAGTCCAAGGGCAGCCATGCGGAAAACAATAAGAAGCCTGCAATAGGGTTCATCACAAAATCCTCAATGTTTCAATAAAACTACCAGAGTTATTATAAAATTTGCAACATTATATCTCTGATTTTGAAATACACAAATGTGATTTATTTTTGTAAATAGATGTGATGTACTTTTAGAACTCACAAATGCGGTCAAAAATATAAATTTCTTCGGAATAACATAAAGTTCTTTATCTTTAGAGGCATTACATTTATAGATTATAAAATACATACATATGCGTATAAATAAGAATACCCCCAATAACATTCAAATAAAACTACTTTAAAATTCTACATAATAATTTCTAAATTATCATTATTAGAAACTTCGGTCAAGCAGATCAATGGAGAAGTAATTCAAAGAATAGGTTCTCTAACGAAAAAGAGACCGGGTCTTTCTCAAGCAGCAGAGTAACCACTCACTTTCTTGGATTCAGATATTTATGCCTGTCTATCTTAAAGTCACAAGTCCAAGCTGATAATCTTTATGATGCTCCATGAAGCTTCTTGGATATGGTAAACAAGTTACCTTATTTTTCACCTCCCTAGTTCATACCATGTCAAAACTTTATGATTCCCTACAATTTCTATATTGTGAATTTATATGGGACCAGCAAATTACTTGCTTCAGTTTTCCTGCAGAAGGGAATTCTCCTGGCATGCCAATAAACTACTACAATGGATGCATGAGATTTAATCACAACGTTGCAAAGATCTAACTGATAAGTTGATGTTAAAATAAAATACAGGGAAAGGGGAGGAAGAGAATCGCAACTGGAGACTAAGGCTCTCTAGTTTGCTTAGCCAGAACATGGAAATGGATGGACCTGATCTCGTGGTTTTGTGTCACTCGATCTCAGTGTCCATCTCTTATAGATGTGCTCTAACATTCGGATTCTGTAACCAGAGGACAGCTGCGAAAACTCCTTTCCATCCCTTCTCTAATGGATAGATAGATTAGTTTCGGGCTCACATATTTGCTGCAATGGAGTACTGAGATACTCCGTTTATTCGGGCGGGTTTCATGGGCACAACAGTCAGCACAATTGACGCTTCAATGTATGTTCCCAAAAAAAAAAACACAGTAGACAGCTAGCAAATTATTGTGATTATCATATTGCCATCCAAAGCAGGGCAGGAAGTGCTTTTACCTATATGGGCTGAGGACTGCTGCAGGGATCTTCAATTTGCGGGTGAGTGGCCTCCAAGGCTTGCTCGTCAGCTCCGATGGCTGTCCCACTTCTCCATTCCCACCGTCACCCCCACTCTCCTTGGGCCAGATTGCATTCCCATAGCCATATGTTCCCTTGGTCTCGAACAACCACCGGTTGTGATCCCAGTCACCAGTCTGGCTCCGGGTCATCTTCGTCGACTTCATCAATGACAGCCTCCTCTCCATCCTCGACACCCCCGGGGGTGGCGGTGGCAGCGACAGCCGCCGCGCAGCAGCCCCGGCATTGTTCATCACCTCCTCCAACTCAGTCGCTTTATACGGCTCCTTGCATCCTGGGCAGACCGCTCCACCAGCCTTCACTGAATCGTTGAAGCAGTCGGCACAGATCTTGAAGTCACACTCACAAGGGAGAATGTCAATCCCACGCTCATCGCTCAATACCTTGGAGTCACACCCTGGGATGGCACAAGATGATCCCTTGGCGCCGGCCATCTGGGGGTGCATCGCCTCCGACTCGATCACCTTATCCATCAAATGAGCACGAGTGACGCTGTTGAATCCACCAGTGAAGAGGGAATTCGACACATACTGCTCCTCGACCTTGGCAGAGATCGAGGGGTCCATCGGTTGGTTGTCCGGGGTCGGCGGGATGGTGACATGGTAATTCAGAAACTCCCTGGAGAACTCACCACTCAGCTCACTGTCAAGATCATCTCGGGAGTAGTTCACCAAGCGACCGGATGGAGTCCTCCGGCAAAAGGTCACGGTGGGCGCCGCTGGCGGCTTGTTTCCGCCGTGCTGCAGCTCGACCCCAGTCGACGACATCCGGGCGGATCGGCTGGCTCTGAGAGCACTGTTTGAAGCCATCTCCTCACCGTGTCCAAAATTCCACAGATAAAAAGTCAAAGCCTGCTTCATATAAAGTTCGCAACTTCTATAAGCAAATCAAAATTAAAAATCCTAAGATTACAGCATTTTCTAACTTTCTAGACAGATCCCAACTGGGAAGCAACAGATAGCTTAAGGTTCCATCTTTGTAGCGAGAGCAATAAAAATATATGATAAATATCGCTAGCATTGCGTGATAAATCACCGATCTAAAGATTTCAGAAACGAAGAAAGAAGATCGAAGAAATTTCATAAAAATTAGATCTTTTTTGGTTTTCCGAGATGATTAAAAGTACACGAAGAAGGAATGTCGATCACCACCAACCTTAGAATATCCGAATCCGGAATCCGAGCTAGTTCTCCATCGAATCAGAGTATACGACCGGATCCAAAGAGCCGGGCCATATAACAAGCGGATTTATCCTTCACTTGACGACGATGAGACCACGACACCTGACCTCCATGCTCGCTGCAGGAAGCTTCAGATTGGAGCTCAAGCAGATGTTGTACAACCGGAGGAGAGCTGCGACCAGATCCAAGCGGCTCAAGCGACCAAGAACTAGAAGCCACCAGGGGCCATTTCTTTACTCGAAAAACGACAGTCGGCAGTTTCCGTGCCGCAGAGGCAACGATAAGAGGAGACAAGGTCGACAGCTCTCCAAAGACGGCACCTTGGCTTGGGGGACGAATTGAGCCCTTTTTTTTTCTTTCTCTAGGGTTCCGGGTTTATTAGGTTTTTCGAGTGCGAGATGGAAGGTTGGAGCTTAAAAGGAGTGTCGTTCTTTTAAATGGAAGGAAAGGAGCAGAGATTTTTATTTACTTATTTTTATTATTCTTATTTTTCCCTTGCTTTAATTGCAAGGAGAAAGCCGGTAGGAGTGGCGGAGACGAAGGGAGCAGAGCAGGGGCGTTGATCGGATAGTTCATAGGGAACAGCAAACAGGCATGCCAGATGACGAGATGTTCTTGATTCGGTGGGTCCTATCGAGACCATTCAGTTGGAGGAGGACACGTCACAGAGAAAGGAAGTACGGTGTTTTCGCAAGGCAAAGGAGACAGGTGGTGGGGGACACGGAGATGGTGGGCTGGATGTGGCTGGAGCCTTTCGATGTTTCGACCTCGGGTTCTTTGGCGATGAGAAGTACGGAGAATGCCCCTGGATTTGGGCGGAATTACGGGAGAGGGATTTGCCGTTGTAGATGGTAAGGTGGTGGACCACTCTCCGCGTCTCGGAAGTGCACCGGCTTCGAGCACAGACATAACGGACCGTTAACGAGGGTGACCGTTGCGGAGGGCCCACCGTTGGGTCTTCTAGCTTTTATAGGTACCCGTTGCTGGCGGCTTTCCTTGAAGTTCTCGAGGGATGTACAAGTTTACAGCTTCTCGCTTGTTTGCAGGCTTCTCCAAGTATCACTCATCTCGGTGAGGAGCGATTGAGACCGATAAAGCAAGATTTCGGTCTATCTTGATCAATACCGTTGCCATTAGAATCCAAGATGAAGGTTGAACTCGATGGAAACTTGAGGTTGAGGTGAAGATGAGGCCGGCGATGCTCCAAGATGGCATGTTCTTTGCTAATGAAAGGGGCTATTGGTGATGTAGCTAACTGATACCTTAGAATGTTGAATCAGTCAGAAACTTAAATTTTTTTTATTGAAATTTTTCAGTGGAGATTCTCCTCCGACATTCAAATCTATCAAATTCTATAAAAACAGCGAAAGAGAGAGTTTTTCTAGAAAAAGAGTCGAAAGAATGACTTGATTGAGAATCTAGTTCTCCCTATATAAAGGATGAAGTTAATGCCCATGATTGAGATTAACGGGGAATACCGTCACTGCACGGTAACAATTATTCACAACGTGTCATATCTTCACAGTAATGGCTTCCCACGTCGCTGCTTTAAACGTGAAATCATGCCCAGTTGGTGTAACCATTATGGAGAGCATGGCCACATTCTTGATGGGCATTAACCACATTTTAACTATCTTTAATAAGATGATAATCGGATCGAATCGAGTCATAAATAAATTAAATTATAAATAAATTAAATTAAAAAATTATCAATCTAAATCCGATCTGTGTATTAAACGGATCAAAAATTCAAACCTGAATCCGATCTGTTTATTAAACAGATAACCTGATCTGATCTGTTTAATCTATTTATTAAATAGATCAAATTATGTTAAATGGATTAAACAGGTTAAACGGATTAAACAAGTTAAACAGATCAGATTAAATGGGTCAGAAACAGATTAAATAGATTTTAAATGGGTTAAACAAATTAAACAGATCGGATTAAATATGTCAGAAATAGATTAAACAAGTTAAACAGATTAAATGGGTTATCTGACTCAATCCGATCTGACTATTAAACGGATTAAACGGATCAAATATCTAAAATCTAAATCCGACCCACTTATTAAACGGATTAAATGGGTTGATCCGTTTATGACCCAAATCCATTTAGTCTAAATCCAAACATATTTATGACGGGTCGAACATGGGTTGAATTGACAGACCGGATTAGTATTTTGCCGGCCCTAATCTTTAACTAGACCTATTGCTTGATTGGATCGAAGCAGCACTTTGGCTATCCACAAAATAAAATATTTCCGGCAATACCAAGGTTAGGAACTTTGTTATACCTGAAGATCAAGTTAACAAATAAATATTCACCATATCAAATATGATAAATATAAAACTTTAAAAGGAGTCAAAACTTTTTCAACATATTAAAATTTCAATCAATATGATAAATTTAAAATTTAAAATTATATTTATATATTAACGTTGAGATCCAGATCAAATTATCCTGATGTGATTTTTATATAATTATATCATTTTTAAATTGAATGATGAGGATCTTACATTGATTATCTAAGATGCTGGATGCAATCTATTACCTCTAAATTGTTTGCGTACAAAAAATCATGTGATTTGAAGATCTATAGCATAGACATCAACCAGTCTAAAAAAAAAAAATTATTCAAATTATCTAATTTTTATCTACTTGATGTATAACCTAGAGATTTTCAAATCATATAATTTTTAATATTTTAAGTAGTTCAAATGTAGTAAAGTACTTTTAACAGCTCAGATCATTGATTTACATCTGATCAAGATTAAAAATTTTATAGGAAAATAAAAATATCATTTTGCATTTGATCAAGATCTATAAACATCGAGAGATGGCTAGTATAGTTAAAAATTAATATCTCAACCAAGATGAAAACTTTTCTTGTTTGCAGACGATCATCATACTTCTCTAGAACGAATCTAATTTAAATTCTCAATGGAATGGTTAGAATTTTAGATGCCTTTGGATGTTGATATATATTCTAGATTATGATGCATGAAGGCATACATTTATTGTTACCCAAAAATCATACATTTATTTTTATTAAAAATTTAATTTTATCTCACTAAATAATAGTATCAGTGAAAGAACTTACCAGTTAATAATAGCACATTTGAAGTAACTAGACTCGTGAAAATGAAACATGAGATGGAAACAATGAGGGATGTGGGATAAAGAAAGGCACGTGCGGGAAACATGGATCGTCTAACATTTCATATGTACAAGAATATTGTTGCGGCCAATCTCCTCCTCGTCTGATCGTCGGGAACGAGTACCTGCAAAGAAAATCCACACTGACCGGAGATGCCTCCGGCGGGGACCCTCCGACGGTCAAGTCAGAGAGAAGACTAGGCAACAGTAGAAAAGAATCAGGAGAACTCAGCGAGAGAGAAAGAGAACTAGAGAGAGGGAGTTCAGGAGCTTCGAAAGAACCTCTCTGCAGCACTGTTGCCTTCCCCGTTTTATAGTAGGGCGCGGCGCAGTGCCTCCATTAATGGTGCAGACAACTGGGGGAGTTGTCAAATTGTCGGAGGCTGTCAAAGTCGCTGCGGACTGTCAAGTCACCGTGGGTTGTCAAATCGCTGGGATTAATCTATGTCCTTGACAGGACAATGTCCCAGGGCAGCTATGCCGCATATCTCTATCAGGACGGCGGCCCTCAGCAGTTGTATGGCGTTTGAGAGAGCCGACCGGCCATGCGTCGGCATTTGGTTGTGGGATGTCGGGTGAAGACCTAGGGACTCTCCGGGAGTCAGAGATCGGGCTCCATCGTTCAGCCAGTCGGAGACGGAAAGGGTCTGCCCGACCGACATACCTTCGATCGGACGGTGTCGGCAGTCGTCGGTCGATAGAGTCGAGTGGCAGGTCAGGCGGGCCCGACGGTCAGTCGGCGTGAGAGGGACTAGTCGGTATATCCGAACAGTTGCCCCCCCAACTCCTGAGTCAGATGACGTGCTAGCCAGCATCCTCGCATGGGCGGTGGCTTCGAACGAAAGTAGTGGATATCCGTCGCATTAAGCTCCGACTCTGACGATCGTACCATTGATCGGTCCGGTGCCAGACGTCAGACGTTCCATCGGTGTCAGGCATCCTATTGGGAATAGAAACCGCCGTTTTCGCCATCCCTTCGGGAACGCAAACCGCCACGATTTTTCCACCACGTGGCAGGGGGCCATTGGGCCGAATCCGTTCAGTCGAATGGAGGCGACGTGGCCTGATCTGGGGCAGGTACATCGAATCATCGAACCGAGGGAAGGCCCAGATGCTGCCACGTGTCACGATCTAAGAGATCTTCGTTGGGTGTGCTCTCATCCCGACCGTCGAGGGGCACTATATATACAGGGTCACCTGCATCCAAAACCCTACTTTTCAGACCTGTTGTCGAGACTCTGGCCGAGTGGTCCCTTGCCTCAGGTAGTTGTCTCCGCTTCCTTCCTTAGAGAGTTTTCTAGGAGCCTTCGTTGTCTTTTGTTTTCTCCTTGCTTCCTTGAAAAGTTCTTCCTTTTTCTCCTCATTCTTTGACTTCGGTTCTAGCATTATGGCCAGAACCTCCCCACGAGAAAGTCGGTCGGGGAATCCGACTGACGATTCTTGGTCGACCCCGGAGGTGGAGGTCTCTTCACTTTCGGAGCCGAACGTCGATCGGCTCTGGAAGCAGTACTGCATCCCAAAGCAGTTTTGGTTGTTCGCCCCTGGAGCCGATGGTCGGATTAACAATCCGCCCGTGGGTCAGGTGGCTTTCTACGTCAAGGACCTCTGGGCCGGTCTTCGCTTTTCAGTTTTGGAGTTTGTCCGGAATGTGCTGGACTACTACAGACTATGTCCGGCGCAGCTGGCACCGAACCTGGTCCGACTGATAGTCAGCTTTGCTTTGCTGTGTCGGCTTTTGCTGACCAATCCTCGTATTTCCCTCTTCCGAGCCTTTTTTGTTCTCCGACCCCACCCTAAAGCCCGAGGGTTATGGTTTTTTAACCCTCGAAAAGGTCTTTCCTTCATCACTGGTCTTCCATCGTCGATTCATGGATGGAAGAACCAGTTCTTCTTTGTCTCTTCTCCCGTTCCTTAGGGGTTCCCTTCCCACTGGGGGGACCCCCGAACTCAACCAAATGAGAACAGTCGGGTGAAGGCCGGGGACCGAGAGGACTTCCACCATTTGAAGGACATCTCGATGCTGAAGCAGAGGGAGCTCATCACCGAGCAAGCCCTGTATGATGCCGGTCTGAGCTCGGTTCCTCGCCTAGGTCTGTTTTTCTTCTCTCTTTCTTTTTTTTTTTCGATGCTGATCCTCAGTTGAAATTGCAGACATGGCGTCGAGGGTGAGGTTGACGGAAGCCGACGTTCGGCAACACACAGTACGAAAGAGGCCGGTGCATGGAGTCGAACCATCACGGCCTCCCAAGAGGCCTCAAGTAGCACCGTCGAGCAAGCCGGCGGCGGCGGGAGCGGAGCCCGGTTCCGAACGGACGTCGGATCAGGAGCCGATCATCGCACTGTCAGTGCCAACAGTGCCCACTGAAGTCCCGTCCGAGGAACGATCGGTCGAGGGAGCAGCCCCATCCAAGGGATGGGCGGTCGAGGAAACGGTCGAGGATGTGCCGGCCGCACAGCCGGTGGAAGAGGTTCAGGCAGAGGCACGCGAGCCCGATCAACCTGCGTCGGTGGCCGCTGCGGCTTTGGGAGGGACCCAGTCGGGTTCGAGCCTGCCCTCTCTTTCTGATGTCAGGGCCTGGGTGTCTGAACGAGGGAAGGCCCCGATGGCGTCAGGCGACGACAGGAGGTCGGTCGGTCGTGGTGCGTCGTCCGATGCCCTACTTTCCGAAGGAGCGTCAACCCTGGCCAACCATGACTTGGCCAGGACGTTGTGCCAGGCGATTATCCTTTCGGCCGATCATGAGGTCATGAAGAATCAATGGATATCCGACATGCTTTCCTCCTTCTACTCGACCATGATCCGGGTAAGTCTTTTTCCTTTACTCTTCATTTTCGTCGTCACTTTTTATAAGTTCGGTCTTCTGACGGTCGGTCTTGTTGTTTGCAGCTAATTTACAACATGTCCGAGCTGGAGGCCGGATATCGGAGATTCGGCGATCTCCGGACAGCCTGGAAAGATAAGGCCATGGCCGTCGAGGCTGATAAGGCGGTAATGGTCGACCAACTGAAGCAGTCGATCAATCGGGAGGCCCGCCTTGAAGAGGAGATCTCCTGCCTTACCGATGCTCTGGCCGCCTCGAGGATCGAGCTGCAGTCGGCTCGCGAGGAAGCCAAGCGGGAGTCCCGTACTATTCGTCGGCTGCGTCGTGAGCGGGATGACTCCGTCGGGGAGCTCAAGGCCGAACACGAGCAGCTTCGGATAAGTTTGGGGAATCTCGCAAAGGCCGAAGAAAACTTATCCTCTGCTCAAGCCGACGCAGACATAGCGAGGGCGGAGGCGGAGTCGGCGAAAGAGGCTATAGGTCGGGCCGTGTAGGACTTCCGCGGCTCTGACGAATACCAGGAAGAACTTTTGGAGAGCGGCTTCCTCTCATACCGAGTGGGGTACGAGAATGCTTGGAGCGCAGTCCAAGGTCTGTATCCAGAGCTTGATCTCAGCAGCGTCGTTCTCCCAGAGTCGGAGGGCCAAGCCGTAGAAGAGGTGGCCGACCCATCGCCGGGAGATCGCATTGCTGTGGAGGAGGCCGATGCAGACCTGACTGCCGAAGGCGAGGCGGCTCCAACCCCCGACGCTACCTCGGCTAGAGTGGATACACCGACCGCCCCCAGACTTCTCTCGATAAAGGAAGCTGACTCCGACGAGTAGTCGGAGCATCCCCCTTTTTTTTTTAATGTACTTGTAATCGGGCTTCGGCCCAATTTTGTAAACTTAGTTTAAGTTCGAATGAAATCAAAATCTTTTCAACTTTTTCTCTGTCTTTATGTATCCTGGGATATGTCTTGTATGCCTCGCCGAAATGCTTTCGAACGTATAAGTCATAGGCCCGACGTACTAGCTAGGATGTTCGGTAAGATCCCAAGTAGCTAATCGGGATAGTCGGTAGCATACGCCATGGTAAAGGTAGAGCGAGCTCCGACTTTAGATCGGCCTCCCAACTATCGTATGACCCGACAGTCGAGAGCTTAAGTCGAGCGCCCGTTGCCCAGACCTAAATCGAGCATATTCGTCGAGTCGGGCGTCGCCCGTCCTTCGGGCGTAGCTCTTTGACCCGATCATCTTGTAGAGTCTGGTAGTTGAATAGTATCCGACACATTTAGTTGATGACAGGTCGGTCATCTATTGCCCGATTCTTTGTCGGACGTATGTGATAAACGATGGTAAGCCGAATATCCTTTGACCGATCGTGACCTGATCGGCATGTTGCGAACGCGACATTGGTCGCGTTGGCATTTTGCCTTTCTTGGCCGGAGCCAAGTCGGCAAGTTAGCCAGTCGCCTTGCTCAGGAGTTGGCTGCAGAAGGGGCGTGGCTTCAACTTAGGGAGGTTTCATCGCCATCGCCGGCCTTCCACCAACGTAGATATGTCGGTCGTCGCAAGAGTCCGACATGCCATCGATGATTGGTTCGAAGATTTCCAATGGAATGCTGGGCCCAAGCCATGGCGTCGGGGTTCGTACTACTAGCAAGCGCCGACGCACCGTTGGAGGGCTGAGATTCTAGATTCTGAAGTTTTGAAGCTGAGTTTGTATTCGGAACAAGGACACACAGAGTTTACTGGTAGTACACTTCAAATTGTCGGCATTCCAAGTCTGGAGAATGGCGCTTCCTTCTAGAGTCTCCAGTCGGTAAGCTCTCGGCCCGTAGGTGTCTGCTATCTTGTAGGATCCTTCTCAGTTCGGAGCCAACTTTTCTTGGTCTAGAGGCTTTGAAACTTTTGCCTTTCTTAAAACCAGGTCCCCGGGCCTGAAAAGCTTCGACTTAACCTTGGTGTTATAGTATCGGGCCACTCTCTGTCGGTAGGAAGCCATGCGGAGTTGAGCCTCGCACCTGAGTTCGGGTAGGAGGTCCAAGTCGGCTCTCCGACACTCGGAGTTGCCCGACTCTTGGTACTGCTCGACTCTAGTCGATGGTAGTCCGATCTCGAGCGAGATCATCACCTCCGTCCCATAGGCCAAGCTGAAAGGAGATTCTCCGATCGAGACACGGGGTGTCGTTCGGTACGCCCATAGGATGGAATTCAATTCCTCGACTCAGAGGCCTTTGGCTTCATTTAGTCGGATCTTGAGTCCATGCAGAATAGTTCGGTTAGTTACCTCGACCTCGCCTTTGGACTGTGGGTGCCTGATCGAGGTCAGCCTGTGCGTGATATGAAATCTCGCACAGAACTCCCGAAAGTCTCGGTTGTCGAATTGTCGTCCATTATCGGTAATAATAGTGTGCGGTAGCCCAAACCTGAAGATAATGGACTTCTGGATGAAGTCTTCCATCTTTCGCTCGGTGATCTGCACCAAAGGTTCGGCTTCTACCCACTTAGTGAAGTAGTCGATTGTGATGACTATGAACTTCTTTTGGTCAGATGTCGGAGGGAAAGGATCGAGTATGTCAATCCCCCACTGAGCGAAGGGTCACGGGGCGACAATAGGAGTGATTTGGTTGGCTGGTCGGTGTTGTAGGTTAGCGTACCTCTGACATGGCTCACACCTCCGAACCAACTCGACCGCATCCCTTCTCATGGTGGGCCAGTAGTAACCCTGCCGTAGGACTTTGTAGGCCAAGGATTTGTCCCCCAAGTGATTTTCGCAGATCCATTCATGCACTTCTCTGAGCGCGTAGTCCGCGTCAGTCGGTCCCAAGCATCTGAGTAAGGGAAGGGAGAACGACCTTTTGTAGAGTCGGCCATCCATTATCACGTATTGGGAGGCCATCCATCGGAGTCGTTTGGCTTCCGTGGGGTCTTCAGGGCTGGTTCCGTCGGTCAGATACCAAATGATCGGATCCATCCAGCTTGATTCGGCTGCCAGTTGCAGCACCTCCTCGGCCCTGCCGATGCTCGACTGCTCGAGACTTTCCACCAATGTCCGACCCAAGGCATCGTAGGCTGATGTCGTAAGCCTGGAGAGTGCATCGGCCCGAGTGTTCTCCAACCTAGAAATATGGGAGATCTCGAAATACTTGAGGTGTGTCACGAGATCTCTCACCTTCTGGAGATATTTTACTATGGTCAGGTCTCGCACCTCAAAGTCGCCTTTAACTTGCCCCACGATCAGCTGGGAGTCGGAGAAGACTCTAAGGCTGTCGATCTCGAGCTCCTTCACTACTCTCAAGCCAGTGAGGAGCGCTTCATACTCGGCTTGATTATTGGAGGCTTTGAAGTCAAACCGGAGGGCATACTCGGTAACCACTCCCTCTGAGTTGGTGAGTAGGAACCCGGCCCCGCTCCCTCGAGCATTGGAAGCTCCGTCGATGTGCAACACCCAGGTAGACCCGAGGTCAGGTTCGGAGATTGCAACTTCTTCGGGGCTCCCGCCTTCCGATCCTTGGTCGGTTGTCGGGCACTCCACAATAAAGTCGGCCAAGACCTGGGCTTTCAAGGCAGGTCGCGGTCAGTACTGAATGTCGAACTCACTTAGCTTCATTGCCCATTTCACCAGTTATCCCGATGTGTCGGGGCGGCGCAAGATCGCCCTCAGGGGCTGATCGGTGAGGACCACGATAGCGTGCACTTGAAAATACGGACGGAGTCGTTGTGCAGAGACGATCAAGGCGAATATCATTTTCTCCATCTTTGAGTATCGAACTTCAGCTTCCTGGAGCACTTTGCTGGTGTAGTATATGGGTTGGTGAATTCGGCTCTCATTCTCCCAGACGAACACCGAGCTAACCGCCTCTGGGGAGGTTGCCAAATAGAGATACAGCGTTTCTCCGACTTCCGACTTTACAAGTAGTGGCGGGGAGGCCAGGTACCTTTTCAGGTCCTCGAAGGCCTGTCGGCACTCATCTGACCAAGAGAAGTCTTTCACCTGTCTCAGGGTCTTGAAGAATGGGAGGCATCTCTCTGCCGACCGAGAGATGAATCGGCTGAGCGCGATGATCCTTTCGTTAAGTTGTTGTACCTCCCTTTTGGTGTCCGGATGCCGCATGTCGATGATTGCCTTTATCTTCTCAGGGTTAGCCTCAATTCCTCACTGAAAAATGAGGAACCCGAGAAACCTCCCCAAAGTCACCCCGAAGGTGCATTTAGTCGGATTTAACTTCATCCAATGTCGTCGAAGAGTGCGAAAAGTTTCTTCGAGGTTTTGGATATGATCTGAGGCTTGCGCACTTTTCACCAGCATGTCATCCACGTACACCTCCATGTTGCGCCCGATTTGACCTTTGAAGACCTTATTGACGAGTCGCTGGTAGGTGACCCCGGTATTTTTCAGTCCGAAGGGCATTATCCTGTAGCAGTAAAGGCCCTTGGCGGTCCCAAAGGCTGTGTGCTCCTCGTCTTCGGGCGCCATCCGGATCTGATTATATCCGGCAAAGGCATCCATGAAGCTGAGCAGTCAATGGTCGGACGTCGTGTCTACTAGCTGATCGATTTTTGAAAGTGGAAAGCTGTCCTTCGGGTAGGCGCGATTTAGGTTAGTATAGTCGATGCAGATCCTCCACCTCCCATTGACTTTTTTCACCATGACAACATTGGCGAGCCAATCGGGGTATGCGGTTTCTCTGATGAAGTCCGCCTCGAGTAGCTTGTCCACTTCCTCGTCGATGGCCTTCTGTCTTTCAGGAGCGAAAGACCGCTTCTTCTGCCTCACCGGTCTCATTTCAGGGTTGATGTTGAGTCGGTGAGTCATCATCTCCGGGGGGATGCCGGACATATCCGCTACCGACCAAGCGAATACGTCGGTATTGGCCTTCAGCAGCTCTACTAGCTGCCATTGCTCAAGGTCGGATAATTGGGATCCGACCCAGACCACTCGTTCGGAATTCTCCGCTATCGGGATGGAAACCAGCTGTTCGATCGGTTCGCCCCGTTCTTCCTCTCCCCACTGGTCCAACTTGTCGGATGTCAGGGAGTCCTTTGCTTCATTACTTCGAGCAGAGATTTGGAAGCATCGCCGAGCGAGCTATTGATCCCCGCGCATCTCTCCGACTCCGTTTTTGGTCGAAAATCGAACCAGCAGGTGGTAGGTCAAGACTATAGCTTTGAGGGCGTTTAGCCTAGGTCTTCCAAGTATGGTATTGTAGGCCGAAGGTACTCGGACGACTGTAAAGGTTAGGTGGACGGTGCTTTGTCGTGATTCGATTTCAGCCGTCACGGGAAGAGTAACTTCTCCTTCCACCATGACGGCTTCCCCGACAAAACCCACCAGGGGCATGGAGACTCTTTCGAGCCGATCAGCCGACAGCCGCATTCGGGAGAAGGTCGAGTAAAATAAAACATTAGTCAAACTTCCATTATCAACAAAGATCCTTCTTACATCATAATTTGCTATTATTGCTGAGACAACAACAGCATCGTCATGGAGAATTTGGATTCCCCTAGCATCCTCATCTGTAAAAATAATTACATTGTCTTGGCATAGCTTCTTCATCGACTCCCCTCCAGCAGTCATCCCCGAGTCCAGTCATTTGGAGATCATGTTGATGATCCCTGCCGTGGGCTGATTGTTCGCTGCTTCCTCGGTCGGTTGGGGTCGTCGGTCGGGGATGAGTCGGGTCAGCGGTTTTCTTCGAAACTTTTCGAGATACCCCCGACGTATGAGGGCCTCAATTTTATCCTTGAGTTGGATGCACTGCTCGGTGTTGTGGCCGTGGTCTCGATGAAATCGGCAGTACTTTTGCCGGTCGAGGCCCTTTGCCTTCAAAGGCGGAGGCCATCGCAAATATTCTTCCCCTTCGATCTTCATCAAAATCTACGCACGAGGAGCAGAGAGGGGAGTATAAGAGTCATACCTGGGATGCATCGGCCTCAGACTTCGCCGTCGAGGCGATCTCAGGCTCCGTCGCTGGGGTGAGACCTGTTTGTCGGTCGGGGGCTTGCTAGGCTCGACAGGGGTCCGACCTTTCCTTCGCTTCTCCTTCAGGCCCTTGGCCTCAGTCAGGCGCCGGTCGGAAGCTCCTTCATTTGTGCGCATGTATTTGTACGTGCGCTCCAGCAGTTCGGCATATGTCTGGGGGAGGGTCTTGTCCAAGGAGTACGTAAATCGGGACCCCCTTAGCCCCCTTTTCATGGTCGAGATAGCCATATCTTCGTTAAGGTCCCGAACCTCAAGCGTGGCCGCATTGAATCACGTCACGAAGTGTCAGAGCGTCTCGTTTTCTCCCTGCTTGAGGGAAAAAAGGCTATCCGAGGTTCATGGGGGCTTCCGACTGGTGCTAAAATGGGCCACGAAAGCATATTCCAGCTGTCTGAAGGAGTGGATGCTTCCTGAGCGGAGGTCAGAGTACCAGGCCCTGGCAGCCTTGCGAAGTGTGGCGGGGAAGCCGATGCAGAGAAGAGCATCGGTTGCCCCTTGGATCGTCATGAGAGCCTTGTAGCTCTCCAGATGGTCAACTGGATCGGTAGAGCCGTCATAGGGCTCCACATGAGGTATCTTGAACCGACTAGGGATCGGCTCGTTGAGGATGAGTCGGGAGAGAGGTTGGGTGGTCTGAAAGTCGACGTCGTTCGAAGACTTCTGCCCATCCACCTGAAGCTGGCGAGCCGACGGTCGATTTCTTCGAACCTACGTTCGTAGTCGTCGGTCCGTCGGTGCTGGGAGACCCCGGGGGTAGAGTCTCCTGACGAATCCGAGAGGGAGGTAGACGGTGTTCGCGGCCGCTTCTCCTTCCTCACTCGTTCCAGCTAGGAAGGAGATGGTCGTCGGGACTGATAGGTATCATGCCGTGGCCACCTCTCCTCCTCTCGGTGGGAGTGCTGTGACAGCTGCTCCAGAGGAGGAGATGGAGACCGACGCGGGCATCGGTGGCTGCTCTTGGAGGGCATCAGGTGTGCCACCGGTTGCCCCACCGGCGATTGCGGCAACCGGGTTGGTTGTTGTTGAAGGCTCTTGACTGCATCCGTCAGCACAGTCATCTGTCGCACAATCACCATAATTTGCACCTCCGTGGTCACCACAGGATGTAGAGAGCTGGGCTCCATCATGGAGGGTAGAGGAGAGGTCTCTTCCCGGCAGGAAGAGTGCCTCGCCGATCTGGTGGCCTTCGATCGCTAAGTCCTGGTTCTTGTCATTCCAAAAGAATTTTTTCAAGCTCTGTGGAGGTCGGACCAGTACGCGGCCACCCCTTCCCCTACCTAGCGCGCCAAAACCTATTGCGGCCAATCCCCTCGTTGCCTGGTCGTCGGGAACGAGCACCTGCAAGGGAAGTCCACACTGATCGGAGATGCCTCCAGCGGAGATCCTCCGACGGTCAAGTCAGAGAGGAGACTAGGCAACAGTAGAAAAGAATCAGTGGAACTCAATGAGAGAGAGAGAGAACTAGAGAGAGGGAGTTCAGGGGCTTTGAAAGAACCTCCCTACAGCACTTTGCCTTCTCCGTTTTATAGTAGGGCACGGCGCGGTGCTGCCATTAATGGTGCAGACAACTGGAAGAGTTGTCAAATCACCGGAGGCTGTCAGAGTCGCCGCGGACTGTCAAGTCACCGTGGATTGTCAAATCGCTGGGATTAATCTATGTCCTTGGCAGGACAATATCCCAGGATGGCTATGCCGCATATCTCTATCAGGACGGCGGTCCTCAGCAGTCGTACGGCGTTTGAGGGAGCCGACCGGTCATACGTCAACATTTGGTTGTGGGATGTCGGGTGAAAACCTAGGGACCCTCTGGGAGTCGGAGATTGGGCTCCGTCGTTCGGCCAGTCGGGGATGGAAAGGGTCTGTCCGACCGATATACCTTCGGTCGGACGGTGTCGGCAGTCGTCGGTCGATAGAGTCGGGCGGCAGATCAGGTGGGCCCAACGGTGAGTCGGCGCGAGAGGGACCGGTCGGTATATCCGAACAAATATTAATGGAGTCAATACCCTACGCACACATGCACACACAGACAAACTAGATTTTGGTATGTGGAAATCATGTGAAGATCAAGGATGACTCAAGAAGATTGCTAGATCCCCCATGGACCATTGTAGCCAATTTGTGGAGGATTGGATGAGGTTGGAAGTTAGATCCATCACATCAAAGATTCAATCATAAATCCAAACTTTCACAAGCCAAAATTTCTAACTTGAAAGGAATATGGTAATGTGATGGATGGCAAAGTTGATAAGAAATTAAATCTTGCTTAATTATGTCCAAATTTATAAATTTTTTTATAATAATTTTTTTCAAAAATAGCCATAATTAAGAAAAGAATCAAACTTGATTTTAGAAACACAAGTTTTATTGAAATAAATAGAGGTCTTATATTATAGTTTTGCACATATTGATTAGAAGAACATAAAAAGAGTTTTATCCTACTTTCTAGTCTTAACTTTTTACACTAGAAGATAAATCTAACCCTAATTCTATGGGAACAAACATCACTAGTTTAAAAAGAAAACTTGTATAATAGTTTTAAAAATTTTCAAAAAAATTAAAATTATTATTATTATTAATTCTGATGTGGTCTGAGTTATGAATCAAAGAAATTATTTTTTTCTCTTTAATTAAATAATGAAAGAGCTTGGAGAGGAAGGTTGATGATGGGTAGTTCATAGAGAATGAGGAAAGATAAGAGAATGCATGCACCAAGAGATGTGAAACATGCACCTCATCTAGCATGGAGAAAGGCAAGAAATAATAAACAAAATATATCATAAAAAAAAATGATATCCAGCTTATAAAGAAATCCATTGTTTGAAAAAGAAAAATATTTAGATCATGTCTCAGGGTAAAAACTGCATTGGGAAGAAGAAAATATGTCCTATTATATTCACAAAAGTAAATTTTATTCTTTGAAAATCATTCTCTTTGTGTGTTTTTCCCTTTTTCATTTGTTGTTTCTTTCTTCCTCATTTTAGTTTTTTGGTACGCCAATATCTTTACTATTTTTTCGTTCTTTTTGAAGGTATTGAACTCTCAATTCTAGGTGCTCTTTAAAACCCGCACTTCAATCTCCTTATTTTCTGAATTTTTTCTCCTTCTCATGATATCCCATTTTATTTAAATTTTTTTGTAAGCTAAGTCGTTTGAAATAAAACATATTCTCAGATTCTAGTCAAATAAAGAAATTATTTCTTTGCCACCACATCCTATCAGGTTTGTATATACCATCCAAGTTACAGTGGACATAGTTTTTAACTTTTGCTATTTAATTCTACCAATTTATTTTTACTATTTTATTTTTTGGTTTTCCAATCAATTTGGAGTTTTATAGAACAAGAAATGCTTACTTTTCCCCATGTTTTCTTTTTGGTATTTTAATTACACAAGCATCCTTGATGTAAGGGAACAAAATTAAAAACTGATTTTGGACAAGTAAAGAAATCTTACTTAATTACAATTCTAGCAATCAATGTATTAAAAAAAAAAAAATCATCTTATTAAAAAAGTAAGAAAATAATCAAAAATGGGTTGCAAATACACAAGAAAAAAGTCATAAAAAAAAAGAAAGATAGAAAATAAATAAAAAAAATGAAAATACTAACTATCAAGAAATAAGAAGCAAAATGTATTATCCAGATGGGTCGCGGTCGGCCACGCGGGTACTCACTCTACCACTACCAGGTGGGTGGCAGGCTGGTCTCGTAATTTGCTAGAAAACGAGGCCCATTCTATTCGGGTGTGGTGCGGGCTTGCGGTCGGCAACAGATGAACCAACGACGAAGGTGACTTTGTCGTGTTCCAGTGCGGCGCACGTGGCGGACGCGGTGCGGGCGAGGCGGTGAGTGGGCCCGGACGGGTGCGGGACCCACAGCACGCACATGACCGCGGCGTGAATGCAGGAGGGAACACCGAGCGTGTCCGCGTTGAACGCCGTCATTCCATTCGTTTGTTCATTCTTCATTTCCTCCCAGGGGCTTCCTTTCATTTTTTTCAACAACTCTATGACCTCCTGGTTATGGGAAAGCAAGCGCCTGAGCAAAGAATAGCAGCTTGATGACTGTTGCTAATGTGAAGGTCATCAGACTTCACCCAAAATGCCATCCCAACTCCACACCCACTGAACTTTCATCATTAAATATTGCCCTCCATATGATGATCTTTTGCTATGTCTATACCATATAACTTCAAAACTAGTTTTTGAGTGCCTATTGTCATGATGCTATATTGACTCATAAAAAAATGATGCCACATGGATTTATTAGGCTGTATAGTCATCTTTCAACGGCTTAAATTTTTAGATTGTAAACCTATAACAAATGATATCAGAGTAGGCTCATTATGTCTCACAATTTTAATTAGTCATGTGAGTTTCTCATTGAGGAATATCAAAGTCGAAGAGGATCTAGATCATGGGTAGACCTCCATCTCTCGAGAAGAAGCTAATTGTGATGGTAAGATCATGAGATTGGACAAGAAACGTTATTATAGTTTCATATTGATTGATAAAAAAAAAAAATCATATGAATTTATTAGTTTGAGCCGATCCTCTCTCCAATAGGATAAATTTTTAATTGAACTGCGACACTATCTAACCTTGAGAGCCGATTCATCTATGAGGCTGTAATCTACCGCACCTTGTATATTAAAATGTACTTCATATTTTTTTTTTTTTTTGGTATACAAAAATAAAGTGATACAAGAGAACTACATTTTTCAAAGGGAGAAGGAAATTAAAAAAAAAAAAATCTTCGAACTGGATTGAGCTACCGCGGCCTCCAAACTCACACCCACTAGCATGTGCTTGGATAAAAGGTCCAACTTTATCAGGAGGTGGTGGTTTACTTTTTGCCATGCACATCATGGCAAGCACTTGCTGCTACAGGAAGAATTGTTGGACAATGTAACGTAACCGCGTCTAACTAGCCATTTTTCTGGAAAGGCATAGCTCAGAAAGTTAGGTACCTTCCCATTAAATGGAGCAGTCGAAAAATTATGAAACATAACGAAATTCTTTGTATACGGCTTTTGACATAAAAAATCTGATATGAAGTACACTATCTCATTTTATTGATCCACATGATGCCTTCATGGTTCGATATGATCAGACATCCAAAGATATAAAGAAAATGGAGACGATGCTGCTCATCGTCAAATATATTTAATGCATGTCATAATTTATTTTTCAAATTTAACGTGATAAAAATATCTTTTTCTTTTAAAATAATGTTTTTATTATTTTGCGATCTGATCGGACATTTCGAATGCCGTTCTTCTCTCTTTTTTTCCTCATTATATTGAGCTTCTGCTAGTCCAAAGAAAAAAAATTTTAACTACAATTATACGTCCAAGGTTGTTGATTAGTATTTAGATAATATTATCCATCCAAGCAATATGTCCTATCCATCAGGGTGTAAAATATCATTTATAGATATTTTATTATGATTTTATGGTAGTTCTTTTATTACAACAACTCCTTGATAGTTAAATGAAGTTAATACGTTAGGTAAGTTCAATTAGACTATATTTTTTTCAGTTTTGAATACAGCATGTCATAAAAATTTTATTTGAAAGTACAATAAGTCAGGATATCTGACATTCTACGTTAATATTATGACATCAGCTTGAAAATATACTTTTGAATATTTTTATGATATTCTTGGTAAAAATGATGACATTCGACATTAAAATTATGATATCCCGTATGTAAAATACCTATTGAAAGCAGTTTTGACAATATTATGATATTCTAAAGCCAAATTATAATATTATATGTTAATATTATAACATCCTGTAGGTAAAACAAAATCGAAAATTTTTTTTGACATTTTTGTGACATCTTGAATTAAAATGATGGCATTCGACGTTAAATTTATAACATCCTATACATAAAACACCTACCGAAACTAATTTTGACAATATTATAACATTCTAGATCCAAATTATGATATTATATATTAATATTATAATATTCTATAGATAAAATAAAATTAAAAATTTTTTTGATATTTTTATGACATCCTGGATCAAAATAACAACATTCGATGTTAAAATTATGACATTCTGTATGAAAAATACTTACCGAAGGTAATTTTGATAATATTATGACATTCTAAATCCAAACTATGATATTACATGTTAATATTATGATATCCTATAGGTAAAATAAAATTAAATTTTTTTTTTTGATATTTTTATGACATTCTGGATCAAAATGATGACATTCGATGTAAAAATTATGAAATCCTGTACATAAAACATCTATCGAAGGCAATTTTGATAATATTATATCATTCTAGATCCAAATTATGATATTATATATTAATATTATGACATCTTATATATAAAATAAAATTAAAATTTTTTTTTGATATTTTTATGTCATTCTGAGTCGAAATTATGATATTCTATGTTAAAATTATAATATCCTATAAGTAAAATATTTACTGAAGGAAGTTTTGATAATATTATAACATTTTAGATCCAAATAATGATATTATATATTAATATTATGATATTTTATAAATAAAATAAAATCAAAATTTTTTTTTGATATTTTTATAATATCTTAGATCAAAATTATGATATTCTATATTAAAATTATGACATCTTGTAAGTAAAATACCTACCAAATATATCATTTTGATAACTTTATGATATCATGGATCAAGATTATGATATTCTAGATAATATTATGACATCCTGCAGATAAAATATCTTTTAAGTATACTTTTTGATATTTTTATAATATGCTGCTATAAAATTATGATATTCATGTTAAAACTTTGATATCCTATTAGTAAAACGCCTATCAAATATAGTTTTGACAATATTATTATATCGTATATCAAAATTATGATATTAAAGATTAATATTATAGACTAGTCCATATGAAATAGGCCCAAGTCCCACCCAAACAAAAAAAAATGAAAGAAAAAAAATAAAAAAATAGGAGAAGAAGACTCCTAATAGGAGTCTTCTTCTCCAATGAATCCTAAGAAGAACGGGAGTCTTAGGGACATCGGGACCCCAAGGCTCCTCTATAAATCCCTTCTCGCCCCCTAAGGCCCTCCATCGGTGAACATCGGGCTTCTCTCTCCCTATTTCCTCCCATTGAAGCCACAGCCTCTCTTGCTTGTGCTCGCCAAAAATTAAAGCCGAAGATGCCGCCAGAGCCAAGGTAAGACTTCGATCCCACCTTCTCCCTCTCTTTCTGTTCTCCCCATGACCCTAGGTCTTACTGTCAGCCACCAGTTTGGCTTGAAAACACCACAAAGAATAATCTCCTATTTTTGGATATTCTTTTTATGATTTTTCACTGATTGGTCCTTGCTGCTGACCATCCATGCATCGCCACCTTGCCCCATGACCGTCGTTGTCGGACCTCCGGCTATGCCGCCACACCCCGTCGAAGCACTAACCCCCTACCCATGTCCCTCCTATGTTCAGCCAAGAAAAAGAAGAAGAGAAAAAAATAAAAAAAAAGAGAGAAAAAAGAGAAAAATTTTCTCTCTCTCCTTCTCTCTCTAGGATTTTTTTCTCTCTACAATATGATCCATGGATGCTCGCATGAACTCGAGATGATATTTTCAAAGATGTTTGAAATCACTTTGATATCCGTGCAAGATGTTGGACCCCACCCCGATCATATCGAATACCCTTAAAACCTATTATTGATGAACATGTTAATTAATCTTAGCCTTAATCGAATCTATGCTTCACAATTTCTTGATCAAATCGCTTAGATCTGATCCTCGATTAGGAGATCCTAAATTATCTCAATATCTGGGCTATCTGTCGAACCGACTACTCGATCTACAGTCTCTTTTCTTTATGATTGAATTTATTGAATAGGAATTAATGATGCTTTTAATATGTTAAATAGGTTCGATAAATTTGTTTAATGAAGTTTGAAGGACTAGGATGAAAGAGGTAAGTAATCCTGATATTTCTTATTTACTTTTGAAATTATCAATTATTTTATTATAAAAAAATTATTCTATATTTTCATAAAATAAGGATCAAATATATACGTTATGAAATTCATGATTTATCACAATATAGTGATCCTATGAATATTTTATTATGAGTGATCTGTCTATGAAATATGAACTTCATATTTATGAAATTATATTTTGTTATGAAAAGAATGATTTTATGATTATTATTAAAAATAATTTATGAATCATGAGCTCTATAAAATTATCTGGCATCTTATTTATACATGATTTAAGAAAATGCGACTTGATGAAATATGATTTAAGAATATTTATTTTAAGAAATATGGTAAAAGACTCTCAGATAGCTACATACGATCCTACCAATGGATAATAGTAATTGGCATATGACCCTGCCAGTAGGTAATAATAATTGGCATATGAACCTACCAGTGAATAATAGTAATTGATATATGATCCTACCAGTAGATAATAATAGTTGATATATGATCCTACCAATGGATAATAGTAGTTGGTATATGATTATAATCCTATCACGGGTACAATAGTGACCTTAGCATTTAGTCTAAGAGAACTATTAAGAATCATGATATGATAAAATGACAGATGATTTATGACTTCATATACGAAGTTAACATGGTTTATGAATTTGTTCATGCTATGCATTAAAAATTATATTTATATAAATTGCATGATTTATGCATATGCAAGAGTATAATTTATTTATGATATATTATTATTATGAAAATTTTATATTCTAATAATAATCATCTTCTCTAAATAATTTATTGATGCATATATAAACTTATGCTTGATCCGGATAAGATAGTGTAAGGTTTACTTACTGAGCTGGTATAGCTCATATCTTTTTCTTTTTTTTTTCTGTCCAGACGAATAAAATTAGGAATGAAGGATGATCCAGACTTGAGGATGTATGATAGCGAGCTTGAAGATTTCACAATTGAATCTTAATTTATTGAATAATGATGAACTTGTAGTCAACTATGAATGGATTTTGAGACATGAATTTGATATTATATTTTAGATTTAGCTGTTCAGAATCAATTTTAATTTATTTACTTGATGAATAATAGAATTCAATCTTTTGTTATACCTTATTTATAATAAATTTTAGTTGATTATGATTGATAGACTTTGTATTATGAAGTACAGTATCTCTCGATAACATGAACGTATTGTATCCCAAATTTGAGACGTGACAATATAGCTGTAGTTTATTCTCAGAATCTATAACTATAGGTTGATGCACTAATCCAATGTTGGGAAAGTTTTACTTGAAGCTTAGGTAGGTGTGATCCCAGCACGATTAATTATCTGCACCTTTTCTATTAATTTTTTTCCCTTCAAAATAATAATTAGAAAAGAATCAAATAGGCATATTTACCAAAAGGAGATGTATCCTTCCGTGTTATATACAGCTAACATACAGCGTGTAATACATGCAAGCTATAAGGAAAAAAAGAAAAGAATAAAATGAGGATATAGAAGCGCAGAGTTACCACCCAAGTAGTGAGGTGCGGAGTGAGTTACTGAGAATTTACACCATAACAGTAAAAATAAGAAAATTGACTCATGGAATGCATGATATGTGATGATTTTGAATACAAATAGATGAATGAATATTCTTAAAAAAAAGGGAGGGGAAGCAATGCGAGTAGATTTGGTGGAGCCAATGCACACCTGATGTCCTAAAATACAAATTGCAGCATTTTAATATGATCCTCCGATACAAAATTGGTGCAGTGGGATCAATTCCGAGATTTTAGGTGACCCATCGCATCCACCCTCCACCAACCATTTGACCAATCACTAGTGACTGCCAATAATGCTATGGCCGAATAAAAGAAATGCAAACCAACTTCCCACACTTAGAAACTCTAATAGTTGCAGTCATGTCTATCCCAATAATTAACACACATTGAAGGGTGCAACCAGAATGGATAAAAGACCTTAAGATATGTCGAAATAAACAGAGTACAAATAATGATTAAAAATAAAGAGACAGACGATTAACCTAGTGCTGATATCTACTATTTGCTGCAGGTGTTTTCCCTTGATTACCATAGTATAGTTCACCCCCCTACTTGCCACATGCCAACCCAATCACCATAATCGATCCACACTGCAATTCTGCATATTTTGCTACTAGCAAATGTAGACTGATAGCACCAAATGGTCAGTTATTTAATTTCAACTGGCATCCAAATCACAATTAGCAGCATCTGGAGACAAGCCCAGTACAAATCAAATAATATTTTAACAAAGGCATGGAGAACTGTAACTCAGAGTCAGAAGTAGAAACAAACAACTAGATACGTTCCATCCTCTTGCACAACATGAGCTTGATCACTTGTTGCATTACACTAGAATGTCTAAGCAAATTTCTATACAGACACCAATATCACTGCCCATCTCCACGGCAGCACCAGTTGCAGAAGTACGCTGAACCCTTGCAACACCACAAATTTAGACATCCTGTTTGTGAACAGCCTGAGCAAGTAGGTTTCTGGATTCTAATTGGGTGGCAGCAACTAGTAGTGAAAGTAGTGGTGGTGGAGTGGCACAAGTTACAACCTTTTCTAGGGAGTTGGAGGCTCTGTCGGATCTTTTTGAGCCGAGTTGCAGTGGTGATGTTCTCCATTTCCTTGATAAACTTGCATAGATGGCGAATGTAGTCCGGGTACAACTCCAGGTTGCAGTGACCACCTCCTTTGATCCATAAAGGCTCATACGGATCCCTAGCTAGTTTCCATAGCCCTTTACCATGAAGCCAATTCACTACATCATCCTCAGTTCCCTGATCAGATACCAACCCCCCAGTTTGAACAAGCAAGTTAAGCTCAGAAAAAATTCTTGCCTTTATTCCGGTAATCAAACTAGCTTCTCATAAAAAAGCATAACAAATTTTGAGCAGGAGCTGTCTCAACATTTTATTTTAACAGTAAATGATGAATATACTGGATCAAGTTACCAAGCCGCTTGCAGTGGGACTCCTACTTTTGGCACTGTTCTATCAAATTGTGGCCCACAAAATCCATGTCAGGAATAGATCTGACAAACAATTCCATAACGGCCCAAAGATTTTCTACCAAGTTGTAACTAACCTACAAAAGAAGCCTGTACTCTAGATTCAAGAGTAAAGGCAATAGCTTGAGATAAAGATAGATTAAGGTTTTAGGAGTACAGTTTAGGAAGCTGGTGACTACAAACTCCAGTTTCAGGCATGGATCCTGCAACTTGTGACCGAGAAAGGGCAGCATTGAACTAGGTCAGTTGGAAAAACTTTGAGAAGCCTAGAACTTGCATACAACTAACAAAGCTTTAAAAGAAGCCAAGGGCTAGGTTATACTATTTGTGCAAGGGAAGGAATAAGTTCTTTCTTATAGGACTTGTTTCATTGACAGGAGGAGAGGAAAGTGTGGTTAATGGGAAAAATGAAGGAGCCCTCTTATTTGGTTGGAGTCTTTAAAGAAGAAAGATTGAAAAGTGGCATTCCTATGAGAAGAAACTTTTTCTGTTTCATAGGAAAGAAAAACCATGTGGAACATGGGTTTTTGGCTTTCCCATGGGATCTTTTTTCAAAAGTGCCCTTAAAGCCATAATAAAATGAGATAAGGTCTTTTCTTTTATTTAGGATAATAGAGGCATTTTACACAACCTTCCTAAAAAAGCATATGCTCAACCAAATATAAGGCACTATAGAATGTGCCACTTTCTCATAATCAAACAAACATGCCAAAATCACTTTTCCAGACATCATGTTCCAAAAAATCAGCTCCCCAAGAAAAAAATTCCAGTCAGGAATTTTGTTCCCGTGACTTAATGAGCCCATAGTGGTGTCTTTCGGTGGTTTTCTCCATCAGGTTTTCTCGGGTTAATTATTGCAGTCATCTCTTCTTTAATAGAGATGTTTGCCTTATCATCATGTATTGGAATAATACATCAATTAGGACTTTAACAATGGTAAATAGTTGTCTTAATTGTTAATAAGTCATGGATTGTTGTCATTTGTTGTTTTACCTTATCAACTACAAAGATAAGTCCATTCTAAATTCTAAATATTTTACTAAATCATGTGTCTAAGGATTCAAATGTGACACAAAAATCACATTCGGAGCTTCAAATTTCATTTCAATACATAGGTAACATGCCAACACAAGCAAATGATATCCAAATGACATAAATCTAGAAGGACGACTTACATGAATCACGAGAACAGGGCACTTCACCTTTTTAATTTTGTTAATGTTCTGCATAGGCAAGTAGACCAATATTAGTTTAAATTACCAACTGATACACAAGCCAGTTAGAAAGACAACCATCAACCCATGTGACTTACTTTATAAATGTCAAAGCAGAAATTGAAATTCACATGG
The DNA here is from genome assembly GCF_000442705.2 of Elaeis guineensis. Lineage (NCBI taxonomy): Eukaryota > Viridiplantae > Streptophyta > Magnoliopsida > Arecales > Arecaceae > Elaeis > Elaeis guineensis. The sequence goes on along the minus strand of NC_026004.2, from coordinate 87,260,062 downwards.
CAGACCACACGTAGGCCTGACAATATAGCACTGTGAAGCACCACACCACGCAATCTTGGCAAGCGAGCTGCCAAGTGCAGTGTGGGACCACTACCAACAGACTGCCCATACAAGATCAAGTCTTCCTGACTGACTCCATATTCAGTTTCCAGGCATCGGTATACAGCCTCAATGTCTGCATAAGTGTTGTATTCGCTTGGCTGGACACCACAAACAGAAAACTAAGTTGGTCACTACATCCAACATGTAGACTTTTCAACATAAAACTAAAAATAATGGTAACATTTGAGAACTCGTGCTGCAAGGCTAGTGATATTTACATCAACCAGATGGTATTCACTTGGACTTGTACCTACCAGGTTCTTGTTAAAATTTAGCCGGACAAGATCCTTTAGAAAACTATCACAAACAATCATAGTAGACCCACTTGTCATTTAAATTGCGTGAGAAGGCTGATTTTACATGTTGATGAACGTTTTTTTGGTAAAAAGAGGGTCCACATTTTAAAAGATGCCTTTGAATGAATTATTAATATTCAGTCATGTATGCTACTGCTTCATAGAGAGCTGCTGATCAAGAAAATATTAATGCATTTTGCTTCAATATACTGCTAAAGAAATGCAAAGACAGATAGATAAGGTAATAGAGCAACAGCCCAAGTAGCAGTGTTTGAGCTGACCAAATTGCTAGATCTGCCATCAGACCATACTAATATTCATGACAAAGGACATCCCAATAAACATAAGATGCTTAATTTTTCTTAGCTTGTCTAGATGAGGCACAATTATCATGTTGAACCTGAATTAGTTTTTTGCTTTTGCACTTCTATTTTGCATAACACTCATGGCACGCATACATGATTGTATATATGGCCTTATCTGTAATATCAGCTGACTGTTTAGCAATTAAAAATCCACCATTTGTGCTGATGTTCGACATAGATTTCTAGCAGCACTCATGCAATTTTGGTGAAAGTTTAGGTAGAATAATTTTAAGAGAGTTTATGATATTATCAAAGGTTTCTGCAAACTCCACAGAAATATACACCTCAGAGTTAATAGTTAATAGCACTTAAGTTAAGACCAGTCGGCAACCATATTATCAAAAAAAGAAGAGAGATTAATAAATGTAAGCAAACAGCCTACCTTACCAGTTGAGGCTCCATAACCAGAATAGTCGTATCTGCAGATTTAAAGTTATAAGCATTAACTTCATTAAAATGATAGAAGCAAATGCAATTGTCTGTGTGTTTGTCTCTGCATGTCTCTGTGTGTGTGTGTGAGAGAGAGAGAGAGGGAGGGAGGGGGGGATTGTTGGGGGGATGTTAGGAAGAATATGGGGAAAATTAAAAAACATAAATAAGTTTTTTTGATGAAGAAAACATAAATAAGTTAAATAACAAAAACATAATGCCTTTGACGGATAGTCAAATAGATAGAACATAGATAAGGAAAAAAAGATTAACTAGCAAACGCTCAGAATAAACATTTCAAAGTAGCATAAGCAAAAAGTAGAAAACACATCAAACCATGAAAAGATGTTAAAAAATTGTCATTAAATTCCTCAAAGCCATCAATAAATATATTTTTTTCTTAAATTGCATAAAGGCTTTTCCTGATACTACTATGAAGTACAAGAAAAATGCATTAGTTCAATTTTTTATGTAAATTTAACAAAATTTGCTAATGAATTCATTGTTGAAACTGAAAACTCGAGTTTTTCAGAATATAAATAAAGGTTAGACAACACTCAACCCATTGTTGAACATAAATCCTGACCTTATCAACTCAAATGCCAAAGTAAAATAGTTTCAGCAACATTAGCTTCCCATTTCAACTCCCAAAAATAAATGGCCTACTAATAAAATAAAATCTGTCCAAGCTCCTTAACTCCTTTTATCTTATCCCATTCTCATCCCACTATAGAATTTCAAGAACCTACCTTCCTTTGAGTACTCTCCATGTCCATTGCCTTAACGAGGTCATGAATACTTACCAAGACATTCTTCGAAGCTTCTTGGACTATCCTAGTTCCCTTTCTCTCCTTTCTTTCCCTTACAATGATGGAATCCTGAGGATCATCAGTACACTTGCAGCAGAATTTTAGAACATGTACTCATCATATTTTCACATAAGCAAGCATGCATACAGGTTTGAGATATTTATCCATTCCTATAATGGTGATTCTGGAGTTCCTTTTTGTCTTCTTGTAAGAGATTGAGGCCACGAACACACGAGACTATGAGAATTACTATCCTCAATCACTTGAATCCTGTTTTGCCCGTTTCCTCATCTCATCTGGGTGTGTCCAAAGGGCTTGCTGGCAGATGAAAAGGATGACAAATCAGATGGCAAGAGGTAGACGTATGCACGGGCATGTCACCAGCATTAGTAGCTGGAAAGACGGTAATTAAAGGAAGGATACTATGAGTCTAGATGCCCTAACCTTCAAGGACTTTCATTACCCTCACACCATTGTTCGAAAGAGATAGATAAAGATAAGTGTGCACCCTAGGCTATAGCAGTAGGAAACTAAGTTAACAATTTTCCTAAGAAAGCTACTGAAAAACTAAGATAAGATAAGATACATTGATTTAGACTATTGAAGGATCCTTATAAACATTACAACATGATATTTATAAGTGAACCTCATCAACTATCTTAACACTTGTCCTTGCTATTATGTGACACATGGATCATTATTGCCAAAAGTGGTAGGTAGTGTTACCACTCCACTCACATCATGGAAAGTGGTAAAATAAGTATAACTGCCCCACTCCTCCGACATCACAGATAGTGAGAAGATAGGTGCAACTACCATCCTTAGGTTTTGCTCCGCTAAGATCTTGTCATGGGTTGATAATATTCGCTCACTTGGATCTAGACCACAATCATTCGGCCTGCATCCTCAGTGTTTCGCCCTACGCCCTACGCCTCCCTTGTTTTATCAACTTTTAGCTCATAACTGATTTGAACGTGGTATAAACAACACCCTCCACATCTCATCAGCTGACGGTTAGAACAGTAATGGGATGTATTCTGACACACCATGTCCATCAACCTAACTATGGATTTGGATGTCATTCAACTTGGCTGATTTGAAGATTATGCAGTTGTAGTAGTGTGAGACTTAAACTTGAGTAATGGTTAGAAACCATAAGGGATGTGGTGGAGGTAAGATCCAGCACCATGCTTGCCTTCTAGCCTGTGAGAATGGCAGATATGGCTGATCTGAAGAAGGTGCCTAATAGTACGGCAGACGCCCCTTGGCATATAGCTTTCGTGTGCATTATGAAAAGGAGGCTGTGGTATCCTCAAAGGTAGTTGCACCCCAGCCCTCGAAATATTAGCACGCTGCATCACAAGTAGGTTGAACTGTCGTCCACCATCCAGTACCATTGGAGGATGTCTAACTCTAGTAAAAGGGATCAGTGTTGGCATGATCCACCAATATTTCACCTAACAACCATCTATAGATCAAGATGGTTGAAACCTATCTTAGGCTCGAATATGGGTCTAATGTTGACTAAAGCATTGCTGATTGCTTGTTCAATCTGATCTGCTCCTACATCCATCTGCAGAATCTCTTCCTCATTGCCTTGGTAAATCCCGAGGATGACTCAAGATAATCTATGTCCTATTCCTCTTGATAGGCCCACATTCCAAAGTCGGGTTCCTCGAAGACTCTGACATCTCCATGTGAAGCTTAATGAGCCAATTCATCCACCCTAAAGATGAAATTGATTTCCTCTTCCACAAGATATGTGCAAATATAATGTGGCTAAACATATCATCTCTCAACCACAGAATTAAGTCTTCCAACCTATTGCAACATAGAAGCCAAAGATGCTGCATCTTGCTACAAGAGTGGTGTTAGCACAAAGGCCACTTTCTCTGCAATTGCTTCATTAATTTCCTGTCATAGCGACATGATGGCAGTTACGTAGTATCCCACTGGACATGCCAAAGAACTTGTTTGACCCTTTTCCTTGTTCCATTTGGGTGTGCCAAAGAGCTCGTTGGTGGATGGAAATGGTGACAAGTCAAATAGCAAGGGGTTGATGTGTGCATGGGCATACCACAGCATTAAAGCAGCAATACAATAGTGTGGATCCCAATGCCTTAACCTTTAAGGACTTTCGTTGTTGTCACACTGCCGCTCGAAGGACATGGATAAGGGTAAGGATATAGCCTAGACTACAGTAGTAAAGACCTAAGTTAACACTACTCCTAAAAAAGCTACTAGTAAACTAAGATAAAATTAGATGCATCGATTTGGATCATCGAAGGGTTTTTTTTCTTCACAGCGCAATTCCATTTATTTATACTAAAATAATTATAACTATTCGTTGTAAACTTGTAATAGTTGTTACCATATCTGGCTTCCACTCCTGGCGGTTCTGATAATTGATGCCAGTCATACTTCCACTACTTCATGTTTGCTAATACGATTACTCTATACTAACGGTCTTCCACATTTGAGAATATCATTGAGACTGATTCAGTTGCTTCGATCTATTCCTTCTACCAGCCATTTGACTTCATACACCTTGTATTACGATTGATCATAGCCAAGTCTTGAGCTGCTAATTAGCATGATTGCTGAATTCTACCTCTTCAACCTATACCTCCATGCTTAAGTAGAATTTATCATGGCCGAACTTTATTCATCCCAGCAAGGATCACGTAACTTTTAATTGCCTTTACTCCATCTAATCTTGTCCATGTGGTATTTACAACCTCCAGCTAGGTTGTTAAAATGGGGTGCAAACATTAAGCATATCTTGTGGGGTCAAAACCTATGGATGTGTGGCCATCCGCTATATGTTCGGCCCGTGCCTATGGGATAGGGCATGACGCTCCCCTTGCCACAAATACTATACTTCGTTCCAGTCTTGTGCCTCACCATCAATCCGAGGAAACCTAGCAACAAGACCTAGGCACTCCACAAATCTTGCTCAAGGGAACTTTAAAGTAGCACCATCTCTAATGGATTAGAACAAGAATATCCATGCTTTCTTTGGCTTCTTCATTATAAGACATGTATGCCCAATTATGAGCTTAAAGAAAATTTAAAAAAAAAAAGAGAGAGAGAAGCGGGCAGTTTCTAAACTGTCCATACAAGAAAGTGATGGGTGGTTACTAAACCACCCACAAGCTTATAACTCCCATACTCTGAGACTCCTAAAATGAAAGACAATGACCTAGAAGTACACTTGATGATAATTAACCGTATAATAAAGAGGTTTCAAAGAGAATATGTAATGAGTGAATTTCATAAAATGGAACTCTTGCATAACACAATATCAGATTTTTGGAAAAGAGTAATAAGAAAATATTGGAAATACGAGAAGATACATACTCATGATGAGCTAGTTGTCAAACTTAAAAAGACTTATAGGACCTTAACGACTAGTCAACTATTGGCAAAACAATGTAGATCCTCACAGTGTGACATATGTAGTAGCTAGAAATATTTATACCTATATTTTCTAGCTGCTTTAAATTATTGAATCATGTTTGTAAATATGCTTGTATATACGCATGTTTCCTTTTATGTTGTGTTGACTCATGTACAGTTAACTTCTTTTATTAATGCAAGTTTAACTGTTCAATTCTCTTTGATTAAGTGGGGCAACTGTTAAATGAATAACATGTCTTGTTCTAAAAGTATTATTGAGAGTAGATGATAAATAATGGTATTCTAACATAAGATATGGAAGATTCTTGGGAACATGGTGAACTTTCGATTCTGCTACTTATGTTAAGGATTATCATTATTTATGCATACTACAAAGTTAAATAAATATGTGCTTGGGGTGAAAATGTGCTAGTATTCATTTTGTACCAAATGTCTATACAGTTTAAGATGGCATCAAAGAACATTATTACTGACTTTAACAAAGACAAAAACTAGATGGTAAAAACTATAATATCTAGCAGACTAAGATCCACTATGTTCTTGAGGAATAAGAGGCTGTGGCAACCATCAACCATTCCATGGCTGATCCTAGTGAGGGGAATGATGCTCAAAATAGAAGAGATTAGGAGGCTTATCATGCTTGGAAGGCAAAAAATACCACCGCACGTGGTATTCTGATAAACGCAATGGTGGATGATCTTGTAGATGAGTGCAAGCAATTCCCCACTACTCATAAATGTGGGTACACCTGAAAGAGAAATTTGGTGAGACAACTATGACCAAGCTGAGACAGCTGATGATTAAATTTGACATATGCAAGAAGCATCCTAATCACAAAATAAGTGAGCATCTAAATGAAATATCAAAGATGATTAGGGAGCTGAAAACAACTTGTCATGTCCTGATAAATAAGCAGCAAGTCCAGATAATGATCCATTCTCTTCCTAATAATTGGAAGCACATGAAGCTCAATTTGACCCACATTAATCATATCAAAACCTTCACAGATGTTGCCCAACATGTTGAGCTTAAGGAAAAGTGCCTTGTATTTGAGAAAGGCACTAAGAGGATCTTCCTAGTTGGATCAGGTTCAAAAAGAGCTTCGAGCTCTAAGAACAAGGGCAAGGGTCAGATGTGGAAGGGAAAGAACAAGAAAGCAAAAGAAATAGCTCATGGGTGTAAGAAGAATTTCAAAGAAAACAAGATAGCAAACAATTTAAACAAAAGGACAAATCAAAGATAAAGTGTTTCAATTGCGGCAAAATGGGTCATTTTGCTCAAGTGTAATGAGCAGAACAAGATAACACCTCATACTAATTTGAAAGATACTGTTTGAGTTTTTAGTGCAATATTGCTCATTGATTCTTATCCTACATGAATTATAGACTCAGAAGCTACAGATCATGTGAGTGGAGATTGATGAGTATTCGTGGAGTACCATCGCATCCAAATAGGGATAAGATGGATATATGTAGGTAACAATGCAAGACTGGAGGTCAAAGACATTGGAACGTGTAAGTTGACTTTCCACAATGGGAGAATCTCATACTTACATGATTGCCTCTACACTTTGGACGTAAGACACAATTTGGTCTCCATGAAAGTTCTTCTTAGCTTAGGATATGTTTTATATTTTCGTGGCTATGTTGCGGATATTTATATGACATTTTAATTTCTTCAACATGTTTGCTAAATGGTTTCTTTGTTGTGGATGATAGACATTCTATTAATGTTTATCATAATAATAGTTGTTTTTTGCTAACTACTTCCAATATTATGGATGTGAATGTGTGGCATACTAGACTAAGTCATATTGGACAAAAGCGAATAAATAGATTAGCTAAAGAACTTTTGGATCCAGTTGACAAAATTGAATTAATCAATTATGAATATTGGAATATTGTCTAGCTAGAAAAGCAACTAAACAACCATTTACAGAAAAAAACAAGGGCCGATTATCCATTACAACTAGTCCATTCAAATATCTGTAGTCCAATGAGTGGTAGGGCTAGACACAGTGCATATTATTTCATCACTTTCGGAGATGACCAGATCTGGTTGGGACATGTCTATTTGATTTCTCATAAATTAGAAACATTGGATTACTTCAAATGACATATCAACTTGGTTGAAAATCAATTAGACAAAAGAATTAAAACTTTAAGAACTAATCCAAATAGTTCAACGAACTATGTGATGAAAAAAAAATAAATAGACAGCTGACTATTCTTGGAACCCCACGGTAAAATGGAGCGATTGAGAGAAAAAATAGGACCCTATTGGAAATGTTTAGGCCTATGATGATATAGGCCAATTACCCAATTTCTTATTGGGGAAATGCTTTGTTAACGGCTGTATATGTATCGAATCGTGTGCCTTCTAAATCGATTATATAAACTTCATATAAGTTACAAATAGGTAAGAAATCTAACCTATCTAATCCGAGACTCGAGGGGTTTGTAGCATATGTTCATGATCCTTTCCACAAATATGAAAAATTGGATCCAAGAGGGAAAAAATGTATCTTTATAAGATATCCTAGACACTTAAAAGAATACGTGTTCATAAGTGAACATCCAATTGGAGTAACTGAAATTGAATCACGAGATGTTACATTCTAGAAGAATGAGTCTCGAAGCAGCAACGAGATGTTACATTCTTGAAGAATGAGTCTCGAAGCAGCAACGAGATAGATAAAGAAATTCAATTATATGAATTGAATGAGGCAAAAAATAAAAAACCTAAATCTCTTGATCCGAGTGGGAGCAGTTCTATGCCTCAAGATGAACCATCTTAGAACTCTCAAATACGAAAAAGTACTCATCAGAGCATTCCTTGCAAACGTTTTGAGATTAAAGGTGAGGCTTTTATGTTGGCTTCACATGATGAAGCAAAATCAAAATCAGTTAACAAAGTCTTATCTAGCTCTGCCAAAGAAGAATGAAAGACTGTAATGGATGAGGAAATAAAATCAATGAATGCAAACCATGTTTAAGACTTGGTTGATCTGCCACAAAAGCGAAAGACTATTAAAAACGAATAGGTTCTCAAAATCAGAAAAAAGCATATGGGACAATCAAAAGGTACAAGGCATGACTCGTAGGAAAAGATTATATCCAGTAGGAGGGTATAGATTATGAAAAAATATTTTCTCCAGTTGTTAGATTTACCTCAGTTCGCTTTATACTGGCCATAATAGCTTAAATAGACCTAAAGCTACATCAAATGAATGTTAAGACGATTTTTCTTAAAGGAGAATTGGATGAAGCAATCTACATGAAACAACCTGTACGTTTCATGGCCAAAGATCAAGAGGACAGAGTCTGTAAATTAAACAAATCATTATATGGCCTGAAACAATCATCCAAATAGTGGTATTTGAAATTCCACAAAGCTGAATCATCCTATGATTTTAACATGATCAATGAAGATTATTGTGTGTACGTCAAGCGTGATGGAGATAATGTTGTTATCTTGTCACTATATGTTGATGACATTCTATTGGTCGGTAATACAAGGAGTTTGTGAATACCATCAAGAGATGGTTAACATCAAATTTCGAGATGAAAGACATAGGAGAAGCTACATGTATTTTGGAGGCCAAACTTTATAGGGATCGTTCTAGAAAACTTTTAGCTCTCTTAAGAACCTTATATCAAGAAGATTCTGGAACAATTCCACATGCAATACGGTAATGCCATTGACACTCCTATAGTAAAAGGTGAAAACCTTAGTCTCGATATGTCCTAAAACTGTAGAAGAAAAGAATGAAATGGCCAAGATTTCTTACTCGAGTGCTATTGGAAGTCTAATATATATTACAATGTGCACTAGGCCCAACATTTGTTTCACTGTTGGATTAGTAGGTCATTATTAATCAAATCCTCGAGGAAAATATTGGAAAGCAATCAAGAAAATTATAAGATATCTTAAAGGCACCATGGACTATTCCATGTGTTATGGAGATTGTTTGCATTTGGATGGATATTCAGATGCTGATTGGATTGGAGATTTAAATAAATGTAAGTCAACAGCTAGTTATATTTTCTTGCTCAATAATAGCGCCATATCATGGAGTAGCAAAAAACAAACCAGTATTACACTGTCAACCAAGGAAGCTGAGTTTACAACTTACTCGTCAGCAAATACAAGAAGCTATATGGTCGAGAAGATTGGTGCAAAATCTAGAAATAGTGAGCGACTTAATCAGACCTATAATAGTGCATAGTGACAGTCAAGCTACAATAGCTTATGTCAAAGATCCAAAGTATCGTAGGAGAATGAAACATAGATATTAAGAATAACTTTATGAGAGAGATATTGGCACAAAATGAAGCAAATTTGAAATATATTTCTATGAGATGAATGTAAACCGATCCTTTTACTAAGCCCATTTCAAGAGATGTATTTGTTGGTCATGTAATTTTTATGGGACAATGTAGAATATAAATTATTGTATAATACTATATTTTGTATGAACTTTAATGTTAATAAATAATACATTTTCTTTCTAGTCGTGATGTTGTTGATGTTAGATGTATGTCCTATAAGTCAATATGGCTGACACATTGTAATAAATCTAGGACACAATTTTGTACTTAATACATTGATTTGATCAATACAAGAGCAAGTTTATTTTTCATTCAAGTGTGATGTGTCCTTGAATCGTTCATGGAATTAACTTTTCGATATATATTTTCAAAGTGTTAAGAATTAGAGATATGTATTTAATTCCTAAATGCTCCCGATCATAGTATCATCATGAGGATGGTGATTGATCCGGATAGACCGACGCACAGATCGCTTCTTTCGGGATAGATAAGTCTCTAATCTACAATGTAGAGATACTGGACAACGAGTGCGGATAGTTGTTAGAGAACTAGTACTGAGCATAACCATACAAGAGATCACTTGAATTTCTATTCGATCGTCAGTAATTGTTTCGATGCTGTAGTTGTATGAATGATCCTTTGACCTGAGATGGTATGATTGCTCGCAGTGAGGCTGCTGGAGTTTGCCTGACACATAAACATGGATCTCAATGAGCCCTTGTAGTGGATGTTGGCGACAGTTCGTCCATTGTAGGAGTAGGGTACGCATCAAGATAGGATCTATCAACTTTGATAGAAAGTAGTCCTATGAAATTTGAGAGGCTAAGTCCAAGAGTCTGCGGTCACAGCAATGTAATTGATGAAAAAAATTTTCATAAGAATCATAATTGGACTTGAGCTGATCGAATCTATCATATGACTGATGTTGAAGTTTGACGATTTATCCATGACCTGCAATCTAGTCGGGGCTCACGATAGAGGGACTAAATCACACGTTAACTATAACTTGAGGTTCGTTTTCGGTTCTACTGGGTTGCCACTACATACTGCTAGGTGTCATTGATGGATTGTGAGAGCTCACCAGGATTGTTCAGGATCAACAATCCTTGATGAATTAGAGTGAAATTATTCCGACCCATTGAAAAAAAATTCAATGGTACTTTGATAGAGATCATTGTATATCTCACTACCAGATAAAATTGAACCTATGGGATCACACAACAAAGGGATTAGATTTGAAATAAACAATTGAGCTTATGAAGTGTCAATTGTGTTTAGAAAAATCTGATTGGGTTCAAGATAACTTTGCTAACACATGGTTGGACCCAATTTTCTCTTTATGTTTGATTTTTTTATTTGATAAGATAATTCAAACTTAATTGCATGCTAATAACCTAAATGAATTAGATTCATTGGACTTCAATTGTTGGATGTCTAAGATTTTGGATCAAATGAATTAAGGATGCAAGTCACTAATTAATTTTCTTGATAATTAAATTAAGGCATCACCTTGATTTGATCAAGTTGGGCATGATCATGTTTTAGAGGGCGTGTGAATCCCTATTGGGACGTCCCTTGGGTGCACTTTAGGGTGTGATTTAGTGGGTGCAAGGGCTCCAAGAGTTAGCACTTAATAGGTTTCCTAAAGAAAGTTGTATAACTTAAATTATAAAGAAACCTAATACAAGTAGGATTTGTATTATGAGATTGAATAGGATTCAATTTTTATGTCTATTTAAAAAGACCTTCCCTAAGGTCCCTAAGTATCACAACCAGCAGCCCACATGCCCCATAGGAGTGCCTAACACCCTCTCTTCCTCTCTCCCTCTCTTATCCCTTGGGCATCCAAACGCCCCACCTTCTTGGACGTCCCCTCTTCCTTCCACGCCCAAGGTTGTTGGGCGTCCCTCTTGTGCTGGTTTTTCTTCTTGGTAGCAGTATAAATCAAGGAGGAAAAGGCAAGAGAAGAAGAGAAGAAGATCAAAGAAATAATCAAAGAGTTGATCGCGATCCAGACTTTGTTCAAATTCACAGGCTGAATTTTCTTAGAGAAGAAAATTCAAATTTAAGAGAACTATTCCAGACTGATCCTGAGTGGATACCCATAGAGGCCGGGCACTTGCGCGGCTAAGAAAAAGCTTCTTCTCTTCCAGATTCAGATTTGAAGAAAAAAATTACGAAACAGGTATGTGATTCGATCACATGTTAAATTTCAACATATGTACAATTTCAGCATATGAACTAGATCCTTATGGTTTATGTTTTTATGCATGCATGATATAGATTAAAAGTGTTTTAATCTTCTATTCTGCTGCGGTGTTTAGAAAAAAAAATTTGAAACACATGCATATCCCAACATACGAATTCCAACAGTAGTATCAGAGCCACGGGCTTCATATGCATGAAATTGACATATATATTTTGAAAAGAGTTTCAAAATTTAATTTTTCTTTGATACATGAGATGTATAGATAAATACTTTAAATTTGAAATTTAATTTTGGGCTTAATTTTACAACATATAGATGATATGTGAAAGCATGCATAAATCTGAATTTTGATCTAAGAACGGTTTCTAGTTCATCTTCACATGATATATAGATGCATACATAAATCTGAAATTTTATTTGATCTAATTCATGATTTATATATGAGATATATGATTGCATGTTTAGATCACAAAATTTATTTTTTACATGATTCATGATTAGTATATGAGATATATGATATCATATTGTTGATCTAAATTTTATTTAGATCTAAATTTTACATGCATATATAAGATATATATTTGTATGTTAAATCGGAAAATTATTTTCATGATTTAAAACTTAACTTTCATGCAAAGAATTTAGATCTGAAATTTAGTTTTAGAATCTGAAATTTGTGTTTATGCATGAGGGCTTTGGCTATGAGAAAATCAAAAAAATTAAGTCATGTAATTAGATTGCATCTAAAATTTTTTATTTAAATGATATGGGTCTAATTCGATTAAGTAACTGATCAAACCGAATCAAATGTTGATTATGGTTAGACAAATTAAGTTAAATGATCATGTAATTGTTGTTGATCAAATCAATTGAATCGCATATGTAGAATCGATTAACCTAAGGACCTAATTTGGCTCGATGATTTAAGTTTGATTCACTTGAATTAACCTATTTGGACCAATTAACCTATTGATATTTAAGACAAGTAATTGAGACGTGGTTATTTAATTGGCTCCGTTAGCTGACTTGGCCAATTTATTGGTGTCTAAAAAAAACAACGAGGGAACCCCCACTGATCTTCACTTACCTGGCCAATTTAAAAGACTGAGTCTTCAATTGGATTGCTTAGCATTTTTGGTTTAACCCATACCAATTAGATCGATCATATGATGACTGATTAGATGAGATCTAAACCTAAACCTCCCCACAAATATTAAGTTCATAGATCTTCCACTATTGTAGATATGTAGGCGTGCTACTGGTGTTGATTGTTCTCGATTGGTTACAGTGGTTCAGTTGCACCGAGAACACGCAACCACTCTATTAGCAAAGAGTTGCTCCAGGATGAGAATGGGATTGGGTCCAATAACTGTTAGGTGAGGGACCCAATGACGGCCCTGCACCTGCTTGTGAACGATGGATCAAACTTAACTAAGAAGTGTGGTCAATAACTGTTGGATGAGTCCACATGACTTAGATATCAAATCGCTGCAACATGCTTAAAGAAGTATCTGGATAAAGAGTTGCCTACGTATCGGTGTGCATGTTACCAATAACTGTTAGGTGAGGTGCATGGCATCGGTGAGACCGCAACACCCACTAGGAATCCTCTTGTCATGTTAGAATTTTTGTTTCACATCCAGAGTGGAGGGATCCCAAAAAAAAATTAGTGGAGAGTCATTATTTGTATCTTAAAATCTCTAGAAGCAAATATAACATTAAAGTACAAAAGTCTAACTTGAATCTCTACTCTCGCAGTTAAACAATGTCAGCCTCAAACCCTCTAGCCCGCATCTTTGAAACCAATCGTTTGACCGGAATTAATTACAAAGACTGGCTCAAAAATCTCAGGATTGTCCTGACCTCAGAAAAACTAGATCATGTACTCGATCAAAAAACTATAGTGTTACCAAACCATCCTACTGCTGAACAAAGGACTGCTTTTGAAAAGTGGATGGATGAAAACAATCGGATCAAGTGCTATGTGCTGGTATCTATGTCGAACGAGTTGCAAAGCCAGTATAAGTATATGCCCACTGCCAAGGCTATGATCACTCACCTGCAAGAGTTGTATGGTGAGCATAGCCGTACTGCGCACTTCGAAGTGTCCAAGAGACTCTTCAATATGAAGATGCACGAAGGACAGTCTGTCTATAAGCACTGTATGACAGTAATCAAAGACATTGAAGTGCGGGAAGTTCGGGCTTGAAATGCAAAAAGAATTGCAGATGGATTTGATCTTTCAATTCCTTACGAGTTCATATAGTCAATTTATTGTAAATTTTCATATAAACAAACTCGATTGCACTATTCCCGAACTGGTCAACATGTTGGTCACTACGGAAGGAACCTTGAAGAGTTCAAAAGATACTGTTTTCGCTATGGAGCGGACTTCTTCCAAATGCAAATCTACTAGGAAGAAGAAGATAAAATCTGCTAAGAAATAGAAGAAAGAGAGCAAGCCAAAGAAGGAAGTTCTTAAGAAGGCCGAAGCAAAGGAAAAATATTTCCACTGTGATGCTGAAGGCCACTGGAGAAGGAACTGTCCACTCTACCTGGAGAGCCTAAAGATCAAAAAGGATGATAAACCTTCAGAAGGTATGCTCGTAATTGAATCTAACCTTACGGTTTTTTCTACTTCTAGTTGGATATTAGACTCTGATTTGAGTGCTCATATATGTATTTCAATACAGGATCTAATAGAAAGTAGGAGGTTGAGGGAAGGTGACATGATCTTTTGGATCGGCAACGAGCAAAAGTTGCTGCAGAAACAATTGGCACTTATCCTCTTCGATTACCGTCTAATCTTAGATTATACTTAAATGACTGTTATTTCGTTCCTGTAGTTAGTCGGAATTTGGTTTTCGTGTCTGTGCTTGCACAGAAACGTTTTAAAATTAGTTTCAATAAAGATTTTTGTTCCATTTATTTAAGAATAAATTAGTTGCACGAGATCTTTTAATTGACAGTGTATATCACTTGCATGTTGATGCGAATGTGAATTTGAATGAGCAAATAGTAAGTACCGTAGATCAAAAGAAACCCAGAGATGAAATTAACCAGAAGTACTTGTGGCATCATAGACTAGACCATATTGGAGATGATAGGATAAACAAACTGAAAAAAGATGGGATCCTTGGTTCTCTTAATCCAAAGTCGTATCTAACTTACGAATCTTACCTTCGAAGAAAAATGACCAAGTTACCCTTTATAGAACATAGGGAAAGGGCCACTGAGTTACTTGCCTTGGTACACACCGATGGGTGTGGACCATTTGATGTGCAGATCAGAGATGGTTATAACTTCATTACCTTTACCGATGATCTGTCTAGGTATGGATATGTGTATCCGATGAAATATAAGTCTGAAGCCTTTGAAAAATTCAAAGAATTCAGAAATAAAGTAGAAAAACAAACAGACAAATCCATTAAGATTCTTCGATTTGATCAAGGAGGTAAATACTTTAGTCAGAAATTTCTGAGATATCTTAAGGACAATGGCATAGTTTCTCAATGGACTCCTTCCGAAATACCTCAGCTCAACGGGGTATCCGAAAAGAGGAATAGGACCCTATTAGATATGGTCCAGTCTACGATGAGCTTCACTGTCTACCCTTATGTCTTTGGGGACATGCTTTATTAACCGCCATTTACCTATTGAATAGGATTCCATCAAAATCCATTCCTACCACACCGTATGAGATATGATACCGTAAGAAGCTGAGTCAAGGTTATCTTAAGACTTGGGGATGTCCAGTCTATGTCAAGAGACAAATGGCTGATAAACTAGAGGATAAATCTGTAATAGCTCGTTTTATAGGGTATCCAAAAGAAACAATGAGATACTACTACTTTTCACAAGATCATAATGTGATTATGAGTCGGAACGTCATATTTTTAGAAAAATAGTTTATCCAAGATGGTGGTAATGGGAGGTTAGTTGAACTCAAAAAGACGGGCTCTGAAGAGCAAAAAGCTATAGTCCTCAAGAACCCATTATTCATGAGTCAGTAGTTGACGTTCCTCTACCATCTCGTAGATCTAGCAGGGTCTCCTGACTTTCTGAAAGGTACATGGGTATGCTTACGGAGGAAGTAAAGAAAATATTTCATATGAAGGATAGGGGTCATGATGATGATCCTAATATCTTTGACGAGACGATGTCTGACATTGATTCCGAAAAATGGTTAAATACAATGAAGTCAGAAATTGACTCGATGCACTTGAATCAAATATAGATCTTAGTGGATCGATCTGAGGGTATCGTACCCATTAGGCGTAAATGGATCTACAAAAGAAAAATAGATGCCGATGATAAGGTACAGACCTATAAAGCTAAGCTTATGGCAAAAAGCTATAGTCAGTGCGAGGGCATTGACTATCAGAAAATCTTCTTGTCCGTAGCCATGCTGAAATCTATCGGTACTTTACTTGCTGTTACAGCTTATTATGATTATAAAATCTAGCAGATGGATGTGAAAACTGTCTTCCTGAATGGATATCTTTCAAGATATCTATATGGAGCAGCCTTTGGATTTCATATCTGATAATGGTAATCACAAAGTCTGTAAGCTGCAAAGATCCATATACGCATTAAAACAAGCTTCTCAAAGTTGGAATCATCGTTTTGATAAGACGATCAAATCATTTGATTTTCTAAAAAATAAAGAGAAATCTTATATATACAAAAGGGTCAGTGGAAGCGCAATAACATTCCTCGTATTGTACGTGGATGAAATTCTTCGCATTGAGAATGATATTCCCATGCTGACCATGATCAAAAGATGGTTGTCGAAGAAATTCTCTATGAAAGACCTAAGAGAAACATCCTATATTTTCGAAATAAAGATCTATAGGGATAGATCTAAAAGGATGCTAGACCTGTCACCAAAGCTATACATAGAAAAAATGCTGAAGATGTTTAGCATGAAAAACTCTAAAAGAGGACTTTTACCTCTTAAGCATGGTATTAATCTTTCCAAGACAATGTGTCCGACCACATCTGAGGAAGTTCAACGCATGAGTAGAATTCCTTATGCCTCAGCCATAGAGAGCCTCATGTATGTCGTGCTGTGTACTCGACCTGATATTGATCTTGTTGTGAGTGTCACGAGCAGGTATCAATCAAATCCAGACGAGGAGCATTAGATAGCTGTGAAGAACATCCTTAAGTACTTGAGAAGGACTAAAGATTTGTTCTTGATCTTTGGAAGAGATTCAGAGTTGCGAGTCGAGGGGTATACTGGCTCAAACTTCATGTCTGATCCTGATGATAGAAAATCTACGTCAGGATATGTGTTCATTTGTAATGGTGGCACAGTCAGCCGAAAAAATTTCAAGCAACCCATTATAGCGAATTCGACCACAGAGACTGAATATGTTGCTGCTTCGAATGCTACAAAGGCTTCTGGTTCAAGAAGTTCATCGCGAAACTTGGGATTATGACATCAGATGCCATACCACTGTACTGCGACAACAATAGAGCCATAGCACTTACTAAAGAGCCAAGATCTCATCAAAAATCAAAATACATCGAGCGGTGGTATCATATTATACGCGACTACCTCGAAAAAAAACATGTCGAGATGCGAAAAGTAGACTGCAGATAACGTGGCAGATCTACTAACAAAGCAATTGAGCCAGCCGAAAATGAAAGTCCACCTTGAGAAGATGGGACTTAGATTAGTAGCCAATTGACTTTAGTCCAAGTGAGAGGTTGTTAGATGTATGTCCTAGAAGCCAATATGGCTGACACATTATAATAAATCTAAGATATAATTTTGTACTTAATATATTGATTTGATCAATAAAAAGACAAGTTTATTTTTTATTCAAGTGTGATGTGTCCTTGAATCGTCCATGGAATTAACTTTTCGATACATATTCTCAAAGTGTTGAGAATTAGAGACATGTATTTAATTCCTAAATACTTCCGATCATAGTATCATTATGAGAACGATGATTAATCCAGATAGACTGACGCACAAATCGCTTCCTTCGAGATAGATGAGTCTCTAGTCTATAATGTAGAGACATTGAACGACGAGTACAGATAATTGTTAGAGAATAACTAATACTGAATGTGACCATACGAGAGATCACCTGAATTTCTATTCGATCGTCAGTGATTGTCTCGATGCTGTAGTTGTATGAATGGTCTTTTGATCTGAGATAGTATGACTGCTCGCAGTGAGGCTGCTGGAGTTTGACTGACACAAACATGAATCTCAATGAGCCCTTGTAGTGGATGTTGGCGACAGTTGATCCACTGTAGGAGTAGGGTGCACATCAAAATAGGATCTATCAACCTTGATAGAAAGTAGTCCTATGAAATTTTAGAGGCTAAGTCCGAGAGTCTGTGGCTATAGTAGTGTGATTGATGAAAAAAAATTTCATAAGAATCACAATTGGACTTGAGCTGATCGAATCTATCATATAACTGATGTTGAGGTTTGACGATTTATCCATGACCTACCATCTAGTCGGGACTCACGGTAGAAGGACTGAATCACACGTTAACTACACCTTGAGGTTCGTTTTCGGTTCTATTAGGTTGCCACTACATACTGCTAGGTATCACTGATGGATTGTGAAAGCTCACTAGAATTGTTCATGATCGACAATCTTTGATGAGTTAGAATGAAATTGTTCCGACCCATTGAAAAGAGTTTCAATGATACTTTGATAGAGATCATTGTATATCTCACTACCAGATAGAATTGAACCTATAGGATCACACAACAAAGAGATTAAATCTGGAATAAGCAATTGAGTTTATGAAATATCAATTGGGTTTAGAGAAATCTGATTGGGTTCAAGGTAACCTTGCTAGTACATGGTTGGACCAAATTTTCTCTTTATGTTTGATTTTTTTTATTTGATAAGATAATTCAAACTTAATTGCCTGCTCATAACCTAAATGAATTAGATTCATTGGACTCCAATTGTTGGGTGTCTAAAGTTTTGGATCAAATGAATTAAGAGTGCAAGTCACTAATTAATTTCCTTGATAGTTAAGTTGGAGTGTCACCTTGATTTGATCAAGTTGGGCGTAACCATGCTTTAGAGGGCGTGTGAATCCCTATTGGGGCATCCCTTGGATGCACTTTGGGATGTCATTTAGTGGGTACAAGGGCTCTAAGAGTTGGCGCCTAATAAATTTCCTAAAAGAAGTTGCGTAACTTAAGTCATGAAGAAACCTAATACAAGTAATACTTGTATTATGAGATTGAATAGGATTCAATTCTTATGTCTATTTAAAGGGACCTCCCTTGAGATCCCTAAGCATCACAACCAGTAGCCCACACGCCCCATAGGAGTGCCCAACACCCTCTCTTCCTCTCCCTCTCTTCTCCCTTGGGCGTCCAAACGCCCCACCTTCTTGGACGTCCCTTCTTCCTTCCACGCCCAAGGTTGTTGGGCATCCCTCTTGTGCTAGTTTTTCTTCCTGATAGCAGCATAAATCAAGGAGGGAAAGGCAAGAGAAGAGAGAAGAAGAAGATTAAGAAAATGATCAAAGAGTTGATCGCGATCCAGACTTCGTTCAGATTCGCAGGCTGAATTTTCTTCGAGAAGAAAATACAAACTTAAGAGGACTGTTCCAGACTGATTCTGAGTGGATACCCGTAGAGGCCGGACACTTGCATGGCTAAGAGAAAACTTCTTCTCTTCCAGATCTAGATCTTCAGATTCAAATTTGAAGAAAAAAATTGCGAAACAAGTATGTGATTCGATCGCATGTTAAATTTCAGCATATGTACAATTTCAGCATATGTACAATTTCAGCATATGAACTAGATCTCTGTGGTTTATATTTTTATGCATACATAATATAGATTAAAAGTGTTTTAATCTTCTATTCCGCTGTGGTGTTTAGAAAAAAAATTTTGAAACACACATATATGCCCCGACATACAAATTCCAACAGTTGAATGATACTAGCGCATGCATATATGTGTTACGAGGAACAAAAGTATGTTGTCAGGCTGAAAGTCGGCTCTCTCACACGAGCGACGACCATTGATATGAGAGTTACGTGCAGAGATGAAACACATGCACCAAAAATACAGAGATGATTGAGAGTTAATTGTACATTTTTTTTATATATCGCCTTGAACAAAAGGATTAAGATGAGGTCCAATTTTATTTTAAGGACCAAACATTTTAATTTCACCAAAGTGTTAGCCTGCAAGAGTATCGGATTTGAGTTTAAGCATAATAGTGCTAAGAGAAACGAACAAATGCTAAACTTAAGCTAAATATGATAGAATATTTAGGCTAAAAATCTGCATGGTAGTAATATATAAAATGAATAATGATATATGTTCTTTTCTGTTGTGAAAAGAAATACTACCATGGCATATATTTCATACTACATGCATAAAGACAACCAAAAGAGAAAGTAAGATAAATATATATATTAATAGTAATGATAAATCAATGTAATCTCACTATATAAGTTCTCTGAGGCGAATAAATTTTAGTCTCACTATTGCCCTTATGGACTTTCGACTATGTCTTAAAGTGCCAGGTCAATGTTTTGCTGCCTTAACATGTTTTCAACAGTGATGAATATAATTCATCTTATGAGACATGTTAGGAAAGTCGATCTAAAATTAAAGGATATAAGTAGAAAAGGAAGGCCATTGGTTACACTAACAATGCATATATATTCACCAGTCGACCAGTTATATATACATTAGCTAAAGTTAGCTTCTTATATATAATTATGAATATCGATCGTGGAAAGGAAATTAAACATGACTCTTGAGTATGCGTTAATTATTGGTGTATGTATCAATGCATCTAAAGCGAAAAATAACACTCAATAAAATGTCTCTATATCGATTGCAAATGAATGGCAACCGTGATATCCCTGGCAGCTGCACAACAAGATGCCAAGAATATTTACCGATCACACGGCCTAATTGCTTGTATGAATGATCACGAAAAAGACTGTATTTTTGAATGAAAATGTTGCTAAACCCATTATTGTGCTGGTGGGAGATGTAAGACATGTATGCCCAATTATGGTCTTAAAGAAAATAAAAAAAAAAGTGGGCAATTCTAAACTGCCCATACAAGAAAGTGATGGACAGTTACTAAACCACCCACAAGCGTATAACTCTCATACAAAAGAAAGGAGTTTGATTTTAAATGAAACTCCTTTTAAGACTCCTGAAAAATAACCTACAAAAGAAAAACAATGTTATTTCTCTCCATAATAAAAAGAGAACATAGTAAAAAAAAAAACAAAGGAGAAACAACAAGTGATTAAGAGGCAATTCAGGCTGTGGCAATTGTTTTCTTTCCATTTTCTGATCGAAAACGTGACCAGAATACTAAGAGAAATGATATTTAATCCATCAAGATGATTTTCTTGAATCTAGTGATTTGGGCCTACAAAAGGTAAGTCAATTGCCACTATAATTCTCTAGTTTCTACATTCATATTCTATATATGCAAATGGTTTCCTTCCACTTCAACCCTAAACCACATTTTTTCTCATTTTTGTGTTGTAATATCTCGTGATCATCATTATCTCTAACCCATTCAAAATCCTTTATAAGTTTTGATCAATCAAACATCTCTTGGTGATAAACTTTTAATAGAAATAACCAGTGCTGTCCAACGTAAGGAAAGAGAGCATTGTGGTCAGGGTTCGCCGTACCGAGCCGAACCACTCGGTACGGGGCGTATCAAGCCGGACCGGTGCTCAAACGGTCCGGTTCGGACTTTTTTTCGAGAAACACCCCGAACCGGTACCGAACCGAGCAGTTCGGTCCGGTTCGCTTCCATACCATCCAAAACCAAACGGTATGGTCCGGTTCGGTCCGGTTTGGCGTGAACCGAACCGTACCGACACCCCATGTGTCTAAAGTGACGAGGGGGAGGGGAGATGGGGTCGGAGATCACATGCATAAAAGAACCCTTACCTGCTTTGGAGTTCTCTAAGATGTCTCAGAGAACTCCCGAGGGTCCGAAGGTCTCAACGAAACCATTGAGACCTCCGAAAAATTAGAAAAAAAGAAAAAAACTCCGTCAAATTGCAGGAGTGGTTCGAGGAGAGGCTGATCTTTGGCCGGAGGTAAGATAATGTATTATTTTCTTAGTATTTTTTTTTTAATTTTTGTTGTTAAAAATAGGATAAGAATAAGAAAGAATGAAAATAAGAGAAAATCATACCAAAATCTTGTAATTTTGGGATGATTTAATTATATGTGATAGATCTTTGGAAGATCTACACGATGACATCAAAATTGTTAATTTTCGTTAATTATATATTTTTTAAATATTTTTAAATATTTATTTATTTAAAAATTAAAAAAAAATTAAATTTTAGGAAAAAAATCAAAGTTTGGGAATCATGTTTAGAATGATTCAAACTACTTAAATCTAATTTCTAATTTTTTTCAAATATTTGAAATTAAAAAAATATTTTTTTAATTATTAAATTTAAAAATTTAATTATAAAATAAAAAATATATAAAAATAGTGTTATATTTTAGTTAATTTAAAAATATTATTTGAAGCATATAACATATTTATTTTGAATTTATAAGTTTTAAAATAATTATTAAAATTATTTTAAAATTATATATAATTATTTTAATTATCGTTAAACTATCGTATTTTGTTATACTTGCATATATTTATAAGAAAAAAATTTAGAGCATGGCATTCGTTCACTTTAATTAATTAGCTATTTTATAGTATATATTTTTTATATAAAAATTATTAAAAAATAAAAAAATAAAAAATCAGTGTTAGTTTTGAAATTGAGAATAATGTTTAGAATGATTCAAAATAATTGAAATATTTGAATCTAACTTGAGATTTTTTTTAATTTTTTTTTGTAAATATTTAAATAGTAAAAAATATTATCAAATAAAAAATATATGTAATTAGTGTTATATTCCAGTTAATTCAAAATAACTAGTATTTTGTTATATCTGCAGAAATGAGTAAGAAGAAAGATCAAGAGCGTGACATCGGTTGGGATCATGGCGAGATGCTCTCGGCTCGACATCATTGAAGATGCAAATGGTGCAACACAGAATTCAAGAGAGGAGTGACTAGGTTGAAACAGCATCTAGCTGGTGGTTATCCTGATGTGTCGATGTGTCGGAAATGTCCGCAAGAAGTCCGACAATTGATAAAAAAGCATTTTGCTGATTCGAAAGTAGCGAAGGAAAAGACAAAACAGAAAAAGATCGAAGTAGACCATCGAGCTGCATAGCCACCTTCTTATCACTCTAGAGAGTCAGAGGAGGCTTCTGCTCCAGATGATGAGGCACAAATTGAGGCTGCCATTCATGCGAGCTTGGCGGATCAGTACCAGCAGGAAGAGATGGCCCGGTACAGAGACCGATTTGGACCATCATGCTACGAATCAGGATCTGGATCAGCGACTGGTAGGGGAGAATTCGAGTTCAGGAGGACTACCTCAGTCAGAGAGCCTGATGGTAGAGGGAGCAGATGCAGCATGTCTTCTTTGTTGGGAGCTTTTGACAGTAGGAGGAGATCCTCCAGAGATATTCCAGCAGGAGCCAGCATACAGGATTTGGATCCACATGCTTTGCCCAGCAAGGATTCAAAGCAGCAGAGAATTGACAGTATGCTGAAAAAAGATAAGAAGAAGAATATGTGATGAGCTATTGGATCATGGTTTCATTTCAGCCATATTCCAGCAAATGCAGCAGCCAATCCTTACTACCGATCTGCTATTTTAGCCATAGAGGCTGCCGGCCAGGGTGTAGATCCTCCAGGACCTAAAGACATCTATGGTCAGCTTCTTGACAGCAATAAGGAGGATCTGCAGAGATGGATTGCTTCTTACAAAAATAAATGGCCTACATACGGTCAGACAGTGATGTGTGATGGTTGGACAGGTCCTACTAGGCGGAGCATCATTAATTTTTTGACATACTGTGATGGAAAAATATTTGTTTACAAATCAATCGATGCTTCAGATAAGATGCACGATGCCACATATATCCTTGGTCTGATGGAGGAGGTGATTGATTCAGTGGGTAAGCAGCATGTCGTGCAGGTCATCACAGATAACAGCGACCGCAGATATACTGGACCCCATGTGCTGCACATTGCATTGATCTTATATTGATGGATATCGGAAAGATTCGCAGGATGCAGCAAGTAGTGGAGATTGCCCAGACCATTACTAGATTCATCTACAACCACACATGGGTTCTTTCATTGATGCAGACGTATACTGGGGGGAAGATCTTACGACCGGATATCACACGGTTTGCTACTAACTACATAGCACTTGATAGTCTTCTTCAGAAGAAAACAGCCCTACGTCAGATGTTTGTCAGTGTCGAGTGACAGGAGAGCAGATATGCGAGGGCCGGCACTGATGAAAGTCATGTGGAGAACTTGGTGACGAGTCAGTCATTTTGGCAGCGGACTGAGAAGATAGTGAAGACTATCAAGCCTTTATATGAGGTGCTTCGTGCCGTGGACAGCGAGAGATACCCCCAGATGGACTTCCTATATTACATGGAGAGGACAAAGAAACAGATCAGTGAAAATGATCCCAAGCATGCTCAAGAATTCATTAACATTATTGAGCGCCGTTGGGACTATCAGATGGGCAGAGATTTACATCTAGCTGGTAAGTTTGGATTCAAGAATATTTTAAAATATTTTTTCAAAGCATGAAAATAAAATTGTGCTTAATCAGTCTTGAAATTTATCTGCAGCTTATTACTTGAATCCGAGATTTCAGTATACTATTCCAGGGATAGATATGAATAGCGAGCTTCTTGCTGCTCTTCGTAATGTC
Organism: Elaeis guineensis; assembly: GCF_000442705.2. Classification (NCBI taxonomy): domain Eukaryota; kingdom Viridiplantae; phylum Streptophyta; class Magnoliopsida; order Arecales; family Arecaceae; genus Elaeis; species Elaeis guineensis. Next base: position 87,235,294 of record NC_026004.2, on the reverse strand, counting down.
ATATATAAGATGGTGCCTGATCTAGAAATCGCGTCGTTGTGTCTGCAAGACGTATGCTAGTTTAAAACAAATGTAATTATTCAACTGAATTCGATCTGATATATTTATAAATAATAAATATATTTTATTTCAGACGAAACAGTTTAGAGAGGGATCAGACAGTTTTGGAGTCCCATCAGCTGTCGTAAGCAAAAAACAGATGAATCCAGGTAAATTACATATCAATAATGAGCAATGTAGATTGATATGTAATTTTGCTTAATAATATCATCAAATTTGATATATAATTTTACTTTTGTAGCTGAACGGTGGATTCATTTTGGAACGTTAGCAGAAAATTTGAGATATATGGCTGTCCGTATTCTTTCTCAGACGGTCTCTGCTAGTGGCTGTGAGCGTAATTGATCCACTTTCGTCTTTATCCACAGCAAATAGAGAAATCGTCTGACACAAAAATACCTCGACGATCTTGTATATGTTCACTACAATCTGAGGTTGAGGTTAAAATATATTCAAGAAGAAGTTCAGTTGAAGTACATTGATCCGACGCTGGATGATTATGCCGACGAGGATGACGATCCGATCATCGGATGGCTTGCAGGTCAGCAGCAGGAGCCAGAGCTTGATGAGCCAGGATCCCCTCCACGACCAGCCAGTGTGGTGGCAAGGGAGATCAAGATGGATCCAGGGCAATGGACAGAAAAAAATATTCCACATAGGGTTCCAGCTGATCAGCCACAGTCTGAGGAGACACAAGGGACTCATTCATCACATGACTCGCTATCCGATACATCTTCCCAGAGATTCAAGCGAGAGATGTATAGACGTTCCTCCCGACAGCCAGCAAGAAGGTATCCATCCTCCCAATCACAGGAAACTCAGTCACAGAGGGGCACAAGGGGGAAAGAAAAAGACAGTTGCACGTGCACCACTCTCGAGAGTACAGGAGCGATCTGATTCAGATACGGACACCAGGAGGAGTGATGATGATACTGGTAGTAGTAGCCATGGATCTGATGATCAGGAAGGAACTGAAGGACAGGAGACCACCGTTTATGAGACACAGTCATAGAGTGATATTCGATTCACCAGTGAGTCTCAGTTTACGTATGTCACACAGGATAGGGATCATAGTGGACGAGTCGGTAGAGATCGTGAGGAGCCGATTTCATATAGACGACGGGCTCTTAGAGGTCGTCCAGCACATGATGCAGCTGCGGACGATCTTGCACGTGGAGTAGGGTCCATAGATGTATCTGGATCATCCTCGCATTATGGATCCTATTATCCACAGCCACCTTATGATCCATATGCATATGGTGCATCCGAGGCATCATCTTCTAGTGGTTACTACCCTATGCAGCCTGGAGCAGCTCCAGGATCAGATTTTGCTACTGGCATATTTAGATGGGCTCCCCCACAACCGTACCATCATCTCGAGGATACTTCTCAGAGTCAGAATTTTAGCGAGAGGTCTGAGATGTCTTACAATCTAGAGAGGATGCCTTATGGGATGATGAATATTCGAGAGTACGGTGCAGCTTAGCTAGAGGGTTGGACTGATGTCTCTTCAGACTATGTTGATGATCCAGATATCTACGAGCGTCACAAACACTCGACAAAAAATTAAATGCAGAGTACATCTTAAGGTTCGTATATCAGTTATTGTGCTTTGTACTTAAATATTTAGATATATTTTAATGCGTATTTTATATATTTTTTCTTTAGTTTTAAGATGACATAGTTGAAATATAATGTAAATAAATATATGTTTGAAATTTTGGATCAAGAGTCTTTGTACCGCAATCTAACTCCAAATTGAACCCAAATATGTCAATAATATGCAATATAATGCCATATTGAGGTTGTATTTATCAATTATTAACTTTAAAAATAAAAAAAAATTGAAAATCGAAAAAAATTGTGTACCGGTACCGGACCAATATGCCCGGGCATACCGTGTGTCGGTACGGTACCGGTACCAGTACCGGTACCGTACCGTATCGGTCCGGCACTGGCACGCCGTCCGGTACCGGTACAACAAATCTTGGTTGTGGTAGTCTCAGCCATCACGATCCACTTACCGAATCATAAATACAGCCAACATGGTTGCAAAAAGCATGATTAATTATTGGAAACTCTAGAACCACATAAAGCCTCAAACTTCACAAACCACTGCACTTGACATATACCATGAAGAAAACATTGACACTCTGTAGGGGAATTGATCCTCACCTAGGATCATAGAACATAAGCACCAAAAAAACAAGAAAATAGAGTGAAAAAGAAAATTTCCTATTGAAATAAAAAATTACAAGATACTCATAAAGAGTGGAACACTACTATTCTCAATTCTTCACTCTTGGACCAGAATGATGCTTGCACTAACTTGAGGCAAACATCAAAAGCCATATCCCCTGCTCGCACATGATGCAAAAATATTACAAGGATATGCGGCCGTACCACTGCTTATTATGTATACCTTGTCTTCAACGACTTGAGGATTCTTATTCCACCAATGCAGAAACTAAAGGGCTCCCTAAGGTAATGCCACACAGGAAGATGCAAAACTTAGAGCCATGAAGCTTGGCTCCCATCCAGACACTAACATATTGCTTTACTCTAACTTCTTCTAACACCCAATCAATATGGAAGATGCTACTAGATCTGGAGTCAAACTCAGATTGTTATATTTCAAACTAAGACCCACTGTAATTCTAATAGGACGACTTCAAACTAAGACCCCAAACCCATCTGCGGATAACATATAATAACCAATAAACTAGTTCTGCTACTATGCTAGAACTCAAAACTAAGACCTACTGTAATTCTAATAGGACAAGACCTCAAACTAAGACCCCAAACCCATCTGCCGATAACATATAATAACCAATAAACTAGTTCTGCAACTTTGCTAGAACTCAAAACTTGAATTCCAATATAATTCAAACTCAAATGAGGCATTGGAAACTAAATCCAATCCTATTCCAAATGTGCACGCAAATTGATTACAAATTGATATGGAAACAAGAATGCTATCAGTCAGCATTGGACACGGCAATGGTTATCAACATCATATTGTCACTTTAAAAAGAAAGAGATTCTTCCCCCATATGCCGAATATAATTTTTGTCTAGCAATAAATTTGGTATTCACAGCATAATTACCAAGTTGAGAAATTTGTGAAATTAACTACAAGTGAAAAGGAATCAGAAAAAAATGGTAAATGTGCCCCAGTGTAGGGAGTGGGAGGCACTAATGGAGATATACATGGGAAACAAACTGGAAATCATAAAGAAACTGCTAGGACCCCCTGTTAAAAGTTCCCTCATCTTTTCTTTCATATATTCAACAGCATCTAGTTTTCTCCATGTTATTATATGCTCCACATATGCTTCCCAATATACATAGAAATCAGATAAAATTCAATTTCGATGCAAGTTTTCATGTGTTTCATCCTCTCTGTCCTTCAGTTTTTTTTTCCTTTTTTGAAAAAAATCCTGTGTTTGCAACACAAAGTTCAGATGAAGTTTAATTCAAATACAGATTTAGTCCATTAAAAATCTGAATGCAGATATAACAAAAAAAATCTTCAGACTGCAACAGTATAATGTTTATATCAAGAAGGAAAAAAAAAACAAAACAGACAATCTGAACTATTATAATGTTAATCAATAAAAACCAGTTAGATTAAAAAATTCCAACGACCTACATGAAACGAGGCTTGCAGAAAATTCAAAGGAAATGCTGAAACTAATTGATGAGAAACGAAATCTACTTACCCCATCAGATTAACTCTGAGGTTGACCTTGAGCTGCACAAAGAGATCATAAAGCTGCCCCAGATCAGCGGCATTGCCGTGCGAGTATAGCACCGTGAGCCGGGCATAGGGGTTCCTCAAGTAGAATGCTACAACCTTGTTCCCACGCTTGGTGTCCACCACCAGGACATCCAATGAATGATCCCGTGGGATCCCAGAGGCAACCAGCCGCCCATTGTCTTCCTTCTTGACGGTGTAGGTAGGCGGCTCGGGCGGGAAGAAGGCGAATTTTGCCGCCAGACTCGAAACCGAGCACCCCGGTAGCATCGAGATCGATCCAACTCATTGACAGAGAAGAATTTTCATATGAAAATAGGAGTCGGCAAGGAAAATCCAGCGCAAAAATTGCACCTTCTCCCCTTTACCCTTTATCTGCGGCGACCAAATCTAAAGGGTTTTGTTCTGACAAGGAGGTTTCAGCAATCGGATTCAAAGAGGAATCGAGTACGAGTTTAAAGGAGCCACCTTTCTTTAGAAAACTGATGTCTTTAGGGTTTTGCTAGGGTTTTAAGCAGGGAAACAGAGAGAATAGCTCTAAAGGAGTGGAAGATGGGGAAGTAATACTCCTAATGGAGATGGAGAAGGGAGTGGTTTGGAACATTGTGTATAGTTTGTGAGGGGAAGAGAGAGGAACTCAAGTGGAAAACAGAGCAGCTGGAGCAGGGTTGTTGGCATCTATCTATCCATAGCATGGATGTAGAACAGAGAGTGAAAGAGACAGGACCTTGTAAGAGGGTCTTAGGGATGGAGAAGTTTTAGCTCTTCTTCCCCACTGATCCTTCTGTTTTGGGTTTAGATTTTGGACAGATAAGACAGCCTAGGACTCTAGGTTCCCCTCCCCCTCTCTCTCTACTGATCAGTTGAGGTGTGGGCCTTCTGCTTTAAGGAGGGATTCCTGGATGTGACTTTGGGATTTTAAGGGCTTGAAGTCGTCTCTCCTTGGAAAAAAGGTGGAAGGCAAGGAAAGTTTTGCCTTCATTTATTAATCCGGCTGTGTTCATTTGTTTTGTAGCTGAGAGAGAGAGAGAGAGAGAGAGAGAGTGGTAGGGAAGATGTGTGAGAAAGACTGCAACTTTTGGACGCGGCACGGGTGCTTCCGTTTCATGTGGTCGCCCACACTCGCCCATGCATGAGATCACCGAGTAAGACAACATTGGCGTCCAAGGGGTCTGAGGAACAGGGGATGGGAGAGATTTTTTGATCAGCTGTCTGTCCAAAATAGCACACAGCCTTCTACTCACGTCAAAAATGCAATGAGTTTTGATGGGACCCACAGCTTGTGTCGTTTACTTCTCTGGGGTTCACGTACCGTCAATTATAGGTGCTCTAGGTCACATGATGAAAATTATGGGGAATCATTTCCCACTAGTTGCTTCACCGTCTTGGCCGCATTAGTTTGGTTTTGTGTGTTGCTTCCCCGCAACAACGTTTTTGAGTAATGGCAGTACTTTTCTAGCATGTCATTTTTGCTTGTAGTTACTGATCCATTTTTTTAAATTTTCATATATGTCTTTATAAGTGATAATTATTGTTATGCATGTATTTTGGAACGATAATTCTACACCATCTATGACTTTAGATATAAGTATTGATAACCCAAAATGTCAGCACCCCATTTTATCAAAGCTTATCTTCATCATTTTTACTTGCTAGCCTCTGTACTCCATTCATCTCAACTGTGCAAACGGGCTACACGGGCACAGTTCAAATAACTTCACGATTCAAATGTAAAAATAAAAGTTTAAAATTTGCTACTAGGGGGCAAATGTTGATTTATATTACTTGAGCAATGATGGAGAAAAAGGACAACAGCTGTTGTAACGAATTCATGGATGGACAACGGCTATATGAGTTTGTCCATCTTGCTCATCAATGCAATCATAAATTTTGTATTCAGCATGTATCACAGATGCGTTATTTTTTTGGAATTAGTTTTGGAAAGAGATGCATCAACGAGAAGGTTCAAAATCAGTTCCACTCACAAGCAAATCTTGGATGAATTTTATGAATTTATTGTTGATCATAAATCCATAGCAAATTGTAAGTTCGACGATAAATGAATGAATACTAATCTCCAGGATCATTCAAGGTACTGAAACATCAAAGGGAATCCTAGGCTTGAACGAAGTAATGTAATATATTTGAATTGCCATTGACGACATCAAAGAGGTGCTTAAGATAGTGTTTGCATCATCTTCAATGGACTTCCATTGTTCGGAAGAAGAATTTCCTAAGCTAAAGGAGACATTCAATGCACTAAGAAAAATCAAAGCTATGCCATTCCATACTTTCCACCTCAAAAGATACTACTAAAGCAGATGTATCACATCTAGCTAGGTGCTTAAATTGGTCTACCCTGGCACATGGAGTTTATGACCCACCCTTTCATGTCATTAAATAACTTACAAACTCGCAAGGAAACAATGTCCTAAGAGCGACACTTTTTTCAAAGGATGTAGAAGTCACAAGAGGGGTGCAAATATAAAATGGCATGTTGTACCAAAGAGCTTATTTAACTCTCAAATATTTGAAACGGATAGAGAAAACAAGACCCATCTTCCATTGAACCTTCCAGGTACCTAGATCTTGCTTTAGATTCAAGTAATCAACATCTTTAGATACAGATGGAGAAGATGTCCTTATTCTATTGCATGAAAACGTGAGATTACTCGCAGACCTCATGCATGTGGGCCTAAAGAAATTTGGAGGGGCACGCTCTGTGATAACCAAGGTATCAAACGATTCATGTCATCATCTGGCATCGACAATAATAACTCTCGTGTTCCGAGCCGCTTGTTTGCCTTGCCAGCTGGAGACTTGGGAGCAGGAGCTATGATTCGAGGCGGTTGGGTCGGACTTCGTCCGGTCTGTAACCCAACCCGATCTATTTTTAACCAAAATAACTTGATTCAACATCTGCATCTCCGAAACCTTAAACCCCTACCCCCTCCCGAAAGAATCCCATGGCCCCAATGCGGCCATGCCAGGAATGGACACGGTGGTGATGGCACCAATGCACCCCTTCCAAAGTAGCGACGGTGAAGAAGAGGTCGAAGGAGGAGAAGGTATCGTCATGGGGATGACTGAATTCTTCAATCTTGACTGTGTACTGATCTGACTTTTTAGATTATGTGAAAATATTCTTTCTCTACCTTGGATGATTATCATGCTCTTCTTCAGACGCCTACTAATGATACATAGCTTAACGATCTTGATAGAACCTTCCAAGTCATTTTCTTTTGTTTGCACAATCGTAGAGCAATAAATTCGGCGTCATGAGCATAATGACCATCCACGATGGCTTAACATGAGCATAATAACTATCCACAATTTTGATCCGTACATACATTAACTACATCCCAAATATCTGGGGTGATAGCTTGTGAATCGCTCTTTATATAAAAAGGGATCCTTAGGTAAGTCCTTTTGAACACAGAAGTACTCTCTCATCATCTTTTCTCTCTTTCAATTGTTCTCTAAACTCCGACAAACTATGCATCAAAGGATCCCCACTTGACAATCTCCGAAAAGTGGATTTTTGATTATAGGTTGAAGGGGCTATCCTTCTCAACCTCCCACGAAACACCCAACTTATCCTCATATCAACCTCCAGCTCGATTATCCATCGACCTCATCGGAGTTTGACGGCGACAGATATCATCGAGGATGTAGAAGGAGGTAGGAGAGGCAGTGGTAGATAAAAGAGTTAACGAGCTGAGTCGAGCTCGAACATCTCTCTGTTCGAGCTCGACTCGAATGCATAAGACTCGAGTTCGAGTTCATGTTCGTATTCGATGAATAATTAGACATCCTGTTCTAGCTCGGCTCGTTGAGAAAATGAAATATTCAAGTTCGGCTCGAGTTCAGCTAATTAAATAAATCAAGCTTAAATTCGAGCTCGAAAACAAGACTGCTAAGCTCATTACGAATAACCTGCTTCACACCTAGATTCAATTGTTAGGATTCAAAACAAGATTAATTTTAATAATATAATATTATAAATCATCCAAAGAAGCTCCACATGTCTATAAACAAAGCAAATAAAATTGTTAACACAAGAACAAGTCAATGGACAGAATTACAGAAATTACAACAACACAACCACCAAAAAGACTGAAGTATAAAAGCAACTAAAAACTGAAAGTGAAATAAGAAAATCTAACCTAGTGCAAAGCTCTCTATGATATAGATATTGCTATCGTTTGCTCTTCATCATTATTTTGCTTCTACAAAGTAAACAACCCTCTATTAAAACTCAAAATAAGATATGCATATATAATTCATATTCAAAGTAATCCATACCTAGAGTTGAAGTCAAATTGAAAGCTATATACTGGAATTTAAATAGAATAGACTTACCATTTTTACTTTTTCTTTTAATCCATACAAGTTTTGGATGCAATCTCCTCCACATATGAGGGCTTCCACAATTTCTATGCTCAATTTAGAGTAATGAGGGTCGATAACTCTTTCTTTCACACTAAAAATGGACTCAGAAGCAACCATGCTAATTGGAATAGCTAGAATCTCCATGGCTATCTTTGACAGTACATGATATTTTAAATAATTGCTTCTCCACCATTCTATAGTATCAAATATTTCATCTTCTTTGCACAAATGCTCCCTTCTTCAAGATAAACATCCAACTCAGATTTCAAAGGCCTTCGAATACCTTTTTGTGCTAAGAACTCAGTATAATCAGACCATCCTAAATATTTATCATCCTTAGTAATGGTGCTAGATGTTGATGTAGCCCCACTAATATAAGTAGATATGCCACTTCTACTTGATTCTTGTCCGAAAGCAAAGAATGCCACATTCATTAAATAACTCATACAAAGACTATTTAATATACGTAATATTCTTTTGGTATTTATCTTTCGAGTAAATTATTAGAAAACAAAACTCAATTAATATCATTTTGACCTCGAATCCATCATAGCCCCAAAAGCCATTGCCAAATTATATTCAGCCCAATATTTATCAAATTTCTCTTTCATTTTCTTTACTATTACTTTGATATAATCTTCTTCAACATACATCATCTGATCTAGCATCTTTTTTATCTTGTAAAGTTGTGACAGAAACAAATCTGATGTGGGATAATCTGTACTAGAAAAATAGAATAACACAAATAAAATGTTTCATAGTTAGTTCAAGTTTAATGGTTAATGCTAGTGCAAAATATACATGTGGATTCAGAAAATAAAAATTTTGAACTCTTCTTGGCTGCTAATTTATGTCATTGGCATTATGAGTAGTACTCATTTTGCAGATAGATATCAAGCTAAAAAGCAAAATATTTTTTATTATAGTTTATTTGTCTCTTAGCTAAAATTAGTTGATCCTAGAAAGATACAACATGAGGAAAAATTAGTCTTTTGGATTATTATGTACAACGCACTAGTGATGCTATATAAAATTCTACAGCAAGTTCTTTTTTTTTTCGAAGCAATATCTTATTCCTTATAACTTATAAGCTAATGGTTTTCTTCCTTTGATTGGTTGACAGGCCTTTCTAGTTCATAGGATTCTACAAAATAAGGTGAAAAGAATATCTCCAAATGCATGCATATTTCTGGTTCAGGCCTTTCTACATATTTTTCATTTAAAACTCTAAATACATGCATAAAAATAAAAAATTAATAGAACCCTAAAGTTCAGTATGCATTACTTGAAATGATGTTTGTAGCTTCATTAAAAAATTTCAATATATCACATATTTTTTCCAACTGTTCTCAATCCCCTTTAGTCAGGCAAATCACATAAAGTGGCTCTTTGTCTCTATATGGTTCAAATGCCTCTTGTAGTTGTAAGGCAATAGTAAGCATCCGATAAGTTGAGTTTTAATGAGTTGGGCAATCCAAAATCAACTTTCTTGCAGGTAATTGATATTGTTGCACTACCTCACCAAACTTCAATAACCTAAACTCTGATGAGTTTAAGAAGTTAACTATTTCTCATATATCATGAATAATGAGTTCAATCTCCTTTAAGCCATCTTTCATCATTAGATTCAAAATATGTGCACAACAATGTATATGGAATAATCTTCCTTCAAAGAACAACTTCTTCTTCACTTTGAAGCCCTCTCTCAAGGTTCTGATTGCTTTATCATTACTAGATGCATTGTCAACTGAAATCATGAAGATCTTGTTCTCAATTTCTCAATCATTTAAGCACTTGTAAAAGGAATCTACAATTTCAATACCACCATGAGGGGGAGGCAAATACATAAAGCTCAATACATGCTTTTGCAACTTTCAGTTTAAATCCACAAAATGCCTGATAACAACTATATAAAATGTCCTCTAGTTCTTAGATTTTCAAAGCTATGTAGTGAAGCTAATTTTGCTAACACTCTTCAAAGTTGCTTTCAACTTCTTCTTTTCTTTCTCAAAAATAGCCATCACATCACTTCTTGTTGTTCCTCTAGAGATCTTTTGATAATATGGAGTCATTGATTTCACCACCAACCCAAATCCGTACTCTTCTACTATAGTAAATAGCTTTTCATTTATTAAAATATAATGTGTGATTGCCTCTTTTATTTTTGCTCGATCAAACTTAAAAATAGTCACACACTTTGTTTCTTGACTACTTTCGCTAGTGTCATCCGTAGTTGTTGGTTGAAATTAAAGTGATTTTTGACTCCTATCAAATACTTTCTTAACCTTGTAACTTTTCAAGTGTTTTGAGAAGTGGCTTGTGACTCCTAAATCATAAACATGAAGTCGACCCTTACAATGTGTACATTCAAACCCTTTTTCACCATTGTCAAGAGTAATTTCTTTGAATTCTTTTCAAACTGCTAATTTTCTCTTTTTTTGCTTCTTTTCAATAGGATTGCCATCATCCACATCCTCCGCATCAACCTCTTGCTCATTATTTCCATCCACATCAATTTCTTCAACTATTTTTTAGTTGTAGCATCAGTCACATGCTCTTTTGAAAGCATGGCCAGCATATCAACATCTAAGTCTACTTCGAGCTAACTAGAGAATCTAAAGTTTATGTGGAGGCAGCATCCCCAAGACAAGTGGATTTGTTCAGCATCTATTTTGCGGTAAAACAATGAGAAGTAAATACAGAGCCAATCCACTTAATTGTTAAGAACAAGAGAGTAAATCGCTACATAAAGGATAAGGCAATATGTTTAACAAGAGAATAAATTAAAGTTAAATAAAGGCCTACATATTAAAGCTACAAGAACTCTCAACTGAATTCTGCTCCAAAATAAAAAAAACACTCAACTAACAATTTAACAGGCCCTTAAATTAGACAACTATCAAAAAAAAAAAGCGTGCTTATTTTCTTCAAATTTTCAGTATCAATTGTCAGAAAAATTTGAGTTAATCTTATGCGGCAAAGTGGGATAGCTACAACTTACATAATAAGAATTTACAGCATCGACAAATAGCTACAGAATCGGACTAAAAGAGAATCTAAAAATTCATAAAGAAGTGGCTGTCCATCTAAAAGAAAAATCAATTATGCATATAAAGAAATTAGCACGATTACAGTCAAAGAAAAACCAATCAAAATTAAATTTGAGTAGTTAACTTTGAGATAAGAGAAATGATTGAGAAGTACTGCTAGCCAAGAAAAGTTTCTCAGTGGATTGAATAATGCGACGTAAATCCATCTTAAGAGCAACAATGAAATCCAAACAGCTAATGGTAGCAAAAACTCCAAAATAATCATGTAAGTCAGAGCCCTGCATGAAATAATCCCTAAACTATTCATCAAAATTGAAGATAAAATCAAATCAAAGTAGAAAGTTTAGTAAATTCAAATCGATCAGATCTATAAATCACAAAAAGACAGAGCTAAAAATCTCATAAGAGCAAGGTTTGGTGGAGACTGGAGACTCAACAACAAAAGCGAGGTCTGGTGGTGTTGGATTTTGGTGGAGATCGGAGACTGGAGTGACTGAGTGGGAGAGGAGAAGTGACTGATGAGAGAAGAGTGAGTGACGGGGGTGAAGAAAAGAGGAGTGAGTGTTCTAACTTCTAAACCTAAAAATCCTAAATTAGACAAAATAAATATCAATTATATAAGGGTATAAGGCTATAAGGATAAATTAGTTCTAATAACTATTATTATATTTAAAATATGTAACTAATTACATGTAAATGAATGTTCAAAGGAACAGAAAAAGGATTTGAAAAAAGGTTATAATAGCTTATATAAAGGATGTAAGGATATTATTATACGAATAATACAAAGGTACTTTAGTTATTACATATTCTTAATGATATAGGCTCACGAGCTTTCGAGCTTGAACAAAGGGTTATTCAAGCACGATCTTGTTAAACTAACGAACACCATCTTAGGCTCGAACTCGAGCTCGAAAGCTCATTCAGCTTGGCTCATCGAGCTTCTTAACAAGTCGAACACAAGCTTACTCACAAACAGCTTGACTCATTAAGACCCCTAGTGGTGGATAATCATCTCTTGTGGGATAGCTCCACTTCTCACCGTCATTGGTGGTAGGATCAAATGCAGTTGCCTCCACCTCTGTCTTAAGCTCCTCTCCATCATTTGCGAGGAGTTCCTAGCTTTCTAGGGTAAGGCAGATGGAGTACTAGGACTAGTGATTGATTGAGAATTTTTGATATGTAAATTGGAATAGGAAAGAATTTAGATTTGTGTAGGATCATCTTGATTTAGGTCTCGATAAGGTTGGTTTGAATCATCACATCTGCCCTTGGCTTGGATCATGGGGCTTTAGTCAAGCTGCTTTGTCTGGCTCGAGTCAAGTCAGGTCATTGGTTTGGATTGGGTTGGGTCATCAGTATGAGGTGGTCAGATCATCAGTTTGGGTACTATCAAGTTAGTTTATCAGACTTATCTTGGGTCACGTAACCAGGTTCAAGTTGGGTCTTCGGGCTTAGATCAGATCGAGTCATTAAGCTCGAATTGGATTAGGTCATTGTTGAGCTCAAAGTGGGTTGGGTCATCATTGAGCTCAAATTGAATTGGGCCACTAGGCTTGGATCATCATGTCAGTTCATCGGGCTTAGCTCAAGTCACTAGGCTTGGATTAGATCAAGTCATTAAGCTCAAATTAGGTTGGGTGACCAAGCTCGAATCAGGTCGGATAATTGGGCTCAGATTGGGTTAGGTTGGGCTAAGTCGGTTAGGTCATCAAACTCGGATTAGATCAGGTCATTGGGCTCCGATTGGTTTGATTCATTAGGTTTGGGTCAGGTCAAGTCATTAGGTCAGATTGGGTCATTGAGCTTGGAGTGGATCAAGTTAGTTCATCATTGTCAAATTAGTTTGGTTAGATCCTAACTCAATCCATTGAGATTGGTTTAGATGGATAACCAAAAGAAAAAAAAAATTGAAACCCTCTTTTCAGCATGTCATACATCTACATGCTTGAGCAGCCACCATACTCTCCTCTTTTATTTCTTAGCCTTTCTCCCTGAGTTGTAAATGGGTAGACACACATAGGGCTGAAACTAGATCGGATGCAGATTGGATGCTAATATATCTATATCCATATTTATTTTGTATAATAAATATAGATATAGATATGGATGTTAGTTGGATGCAAAAATTTACATCTATATTTATTTTAAATATTTATCGTTATAACTTGGATACTACAAGTATGGATATTAATATAAATTATAAGTCAAATAATAAATTTTATAAGCATGGAATCAAAAATATTTCTAAATAGAAGGTAAATTAAGTTAATAGAATGTTTATGTGGTCATGTATTTTCTTAAAAATTAAGAGTTCTGCATAAAATTAAATAAGATTACAAATAAAATCGGATATTCAGATATGGATTCGGTAATTGTCTATCAATATTTGTATCTATTTTTGTTTGATGGATGTAGACAAAGATATAGATATTAGTTGGATACTCAAATTTCTATGTATATCCGATTAGATTTGGTGCAGATACTGACAGATTTATGTTGAGAGGAGATGTATCACATGACACACCTCAACTCCTAATAAATTTCTTACATATATAATATAATTAATATAAAAAGACACCTCTATCCTTAATAAAAGGACACTCTTTCAAGTCTTATGGAGATATTATAGTATTTAATATGCAATAGCTGATGAATATTCACTTACTAAAAAAAATAGCTGGTAGATACTCATGATTCTCTGACTCATCTATGATCTATACCTAATAAAAAAAAAGAGAGACCACCGCTACTAGTGGTGGTCCCCTACAAACAAAAATATAAAAAATATTTACTTATTTGTCTAAAGATCAAGGAGTATTGATGTGCTGAAGGTTGAAGCTCTTTCCATTAAAAAAAGAAGTCGATTGGACTTTCTAAATAAAAAACCCAATTGCAATACTTTGTTTAAAAAAAAATTTCTCTCTCTCTCCCTGAAAGTTCAAAGTATGCAGCTTTCTCAGGCAAATTTATCTAGACAGTGTTCTGATGGCAAAGGCAATTCAGACAAACGACGGTCGACCAAGCAAGCAGTGGTGGTTTCGTGCAGGTATGCAGTGACGACTAAGTGGCCAATTACTTGAGTTTAATCAAAGTACAATCATAATTACAAATCCTAAATCTTTAATTAGAAATCTTAATTTATTTTTTTGGATGAAAATTAATTTAATATAGAACTAGAGTTTGAACAATGAAATTAATTTTTATAATTAATTAAGAATTGCATTAATTGATACTATAACTTATGAGATGATTAGATATTGGAGTGTTACTATGTTTCTTTCCCAAAATTTTTTTATGTTGATGCCTGTTGGGACTTGTAATTTTTATTTAATATCATAAAATGGTGAGATATTGATTTGAATGACTTAGAAAAAAAATTATGCTTTTGAGATATAAACTAATTAAATTTAATAATTACTTTGGTCGGTTAACCTATGGAGAGATTTTTGATAAAGAAATATTTTTTATCTCAATCATAAGAAGGGACAAAGGGAAATAGTATTAATTCCAGCTAATCTGGGTCTGAGAAAAAAAATTTCAGAGTATCATCTTAATAAAAGAGATGAAGTAAGGAGAAAATATTTGTAAAAAGGCCCCTGTCAATCTCATGAGCATAATTTTTCATACAGACTGATTCAAGAAAAGCGACATAAGTTTTGTTCAAATTGGTTTGATCTATACAGTAAATGGTTAGAATATAGCATATCGAAAGATACGTTATATTCCTTGTATTGTTATCTATATAAGCCTGAAAGAAAGCAAGGTGGGGGTGAAGCTTTTGTTTCAGAAAGATTTTTCACATTAGAATAAGAAGAAAAGTTTAATTAATCATGTTGGTAAATGTAACAGTTCTCATAACAAAGCTCTCAAGAAATATAAAGATTTAATAAGAGAAAAGCAATCTATCTGGTTTATTTTCATAAGCAATCAGAATAAGTTAAGAATAAATATCAGATTTGGTTACATGATTCAATTATTTGTGTGAGATTTTTATTGCATCAAGGATTGTCTTTTTATGGCTATGACGAATCCTAACATTCAAATAATAGAAGAAATTTTTTTGAACTTGTAAAAATTGTTGCCTCTTTGAATGATAAAATAGCTATAGTGATATTGAATAATGCTCTTGAGAATCAACAAATGACAACCCCTAGTATTCAGAAAGATATTACAAATGTAGCTATAAAAGAGACTCTTAATGTCATTATTAAGGATCTTGGAGATGATCTATTTGGAATATTAGTTGATGAATCCGATGATGTATCTCGAAAAGAACAAATAGTTATTGTATTACATTATATTGCTAACACAGATCTATTAAAGAGAGTTTTGTTGGTATTGTACATGTTGCTAATACTTCCGCATCATCTCTTAAGTTGGCAATTGATTCTTTACTTTGTGAACATAAGTTGAGTGCATCAAGAATACGTGAACAAAGTTATGATGGAGTAAGTAATATGTAAGATGAGTTCAATGATTTTAAAACTTTAATTTTAAGAGAAAATGAGTCTGCATATTCTATTCATTATTTTGCTTACCAGTTTCAGTTGATGCTTGTAGCTATAGCAAAGAATTATATTAACATCATTTGATTTTTTGACTTGATTTCTCATGTGACAAATATAATTAGAGCTTCTTACAAGCAACAAGATACACTTCGAGAATAAGTGCTAAAAAAATTGTAGAGACAATAAGTAGTGGTGAAATTGAAAGTGGATAAGGGTTAAACCAAGAACTGGCTCTAAAAAGAGCCAATAACACAAGATGGGGTTCCCACTATAAATCACTTTTGAACTTGGCTGAGATGTATCTGAATGTGATTAAAGTGCTTGAGTATATTTATGAAAATACATCAAATGCAGGGCATAAAAAGGAAGCACGTTCTCTTATGGTCTTGTTAGAATTATTTGATTTTGTTTTCATCGTGCATTTGATATTGGATATACTTAGTATTATAAAAGAGCTATCATTGGCTTTGCAAAAAGAAGAGCAGGATATTGTAAATGCAATGTGATTTGTAGAAGTGTCTAAGCAAAGATTGTAAACTATAAGAGAGATTGAATGAGACTCTTTGTTGGAGAAAGTTTATACTTTTTGTTGTCAATAGGATATTGACATCTCTAATATGAATGATGTTTATGTGCTCCTAAGAAAATCAAAACGCAAAGTTGGGCAAAACATCAATTTGCATCATTATTAGGAAGAAATATTTTATGCAGTTATAGATATATAATTGCAGGAGCTTAATAATCATTTTAATGAGATAAATAGCAAGTTGCTTTTTTGAATGGCTTGCTTGAGTCTTAAGAACTCATTCTGTACTTTTGATGTATCCAAGTTGATGAGGATAGCTGAGTTTTATCCTTATGACTTTTCTAAGATTGATATCAGATCCCTTGAGCCTCAACTTAAAAACTATGTTATTGATGTGCAATCACATGATGAATTTGTAAACCTTAAAGGGCTTGGTGATCTTTCTAGAAAGTTAATGGAGTCCGAAAAATATTTTCTTTATCCCTCAATATTTCTACTTTTGAAGTTAGCTTTGATTTTGCCCATTATAACTACTAGCGTAGAAAGAGCCTTTTCAATAATGAAGTATGTCAAATCTGAATTGCAGAATCGAATGTATGATCAATTCTTGAATGATTGTTTAGTGATATTTATTGAAAGAGATGTATTTAAAATAATCACTGATGAAGCTATTATGCATTGCTTTCAAAATATGAAAGCACGTGGGGATATTATTAAATATATATTATTTATTCATTTTGATGCAATGTAACACCATATTTTTCAATTCTTAATATTTTATGTATATTTTTGTATGATAACTTGTTATAAAAATGACACCGATAAGAAAAGCTTTTGGATCTACCACTGGGTGCAAATAATATTCGATCTACTTTCACCCTACTCGCATAGCTTCTTAGTTTGCTTTATTTAGCCATCTAAAAGTTTAATAATATATTTTGTTCTTGCATCATTCATCATAAGGAGGCATGATGCAAAGATCATCTAGTCCTCTCTAAATAAAAAATATTATTTGATACCGGCAACTACTTGACATATAATAATTTTTTTATGAGACCTGTTTGTCTCTTTATTACTTCTAAGAGAGAGAATAAAAATGAGAGGGATAGGTAAATAATCAAGAAAATCTAAAATCTAAAAAAATATATGAGAATTGGAGCATAATCACCTTATAAAAGTTCATTTTCTTTGACTAGTTCTATTTTGATATTTGTTAATCATAATTATCAAAATTATATCACTATCATTATGGCCCAGTTTAGTCCGATCCACTTAACTAGCCAAGCCCAGCTATGGCCTAGCTTAGCTGGATCCTATACGATAAGAAGAAAGAAGACTCTTAGAAGAATCTTTTTCCTCTCTAATTTCTTTAAAAAGAGTAGTTTTAGGACGTCAGGGCCATAGGGCTTTCTAGAAAACCACCTCATCCTTCTCTCCAAGGCTCCACCATGATCATTGCCCCTACTTTCTCCCTCTCTCCCCCTTCTTCCCTCTTTCTCCTGCTAGTTTTCTTTTACTATGGCCATAGAAATCGTGGCCGAAGAAAACCACTAAAGCCAAGGTAAGGAACCATTTTATTCTCCATTACTTTCTCTTCT
Source organism: Elaeis guineensis (assembly GCF_000442705.2). NCBI lineage: Eukaryota > Viridiplantae > Streptophyta > Magnoliopsida > Arecales > Arecaceae > Elaeis > Elaeis guineensis. Next base: position 87,217,400 of record NC_026004.2, on the reverse strand, counting down.
TTCTACAACCTTAAACCACCATCACCGACCAAGGAATCAGTTGAAAATTGATAAAAAAGTCCTCTACCTATATCTCTTATTTTTCTTGTTTTTCTCTTTCTTTTCTAGCTAGTACCACTTTCATTCTCTATTGATGAGCCTCCGACCTCGACCTCCTTACAATTTTTTCTAACGAAACTATGCCATCGGAGATGGCCAATGTCCAAAAATAAGAAAAGATCAGGTTTTCTATTTTTTTTAGTCTTTTTATCTTGATTTCTCGCTAGTCGATCATTACTACGGTCGGCTATTATTGCCGGGCACCGGCCATACCCTCTAGCATGATCCTTAATAATCCTAACCTCCCTTTTCTCTTCTAGGAGATGAAGACTCTTTCTCTTCCTCTCTTCCTTATCTCTCTCTCTATCATCTTTCTCTTCTTCTTCTTTCTCTCTCTAAGAGGACCTAGGGATCCTAGTTCAAAGTTGTGCTTCTTTTGCTATGGACCCATGTTAACCCTAGCAAGGAGGCCCTAAGCTGCCATGGTGCCTAAGCTATATGTTAGATTGATAACTTTGGCCCTATTGAATGTTATTGAAATTCATTATTGATGAACTTTGCAAATCGATCTTGATCTTGATCGAGTCTGTACTTCAAGACTCATTGATTAAGTTGTTTAAATCTGATCCACCAAATGCCATCACTTGACCAACCATCTCTTTTTCTTATTATTTAATTCTATTAAAGTCATTGAATAGAAATTAATTATATTTTCAATATTTTAAATATGTTTAGCAGATTTGTAGAGTAAAGTTTGAATATCTAAGGTAAAAAAGAAAAATGATCTTATACCGCTTATTAATTTTTAAATTATCATATTTTTTATGCCTATGATTTGCTATTGATGACATGATATTTTCTTGAAATAAAGGATTAGCATATGTGATATGAAAAATCATGCTTTAAAATAGTTTGATAAATATTTTTATTAAAAATATTATATTTTGAATTATAAATTTTATTATATCTTTTAATATTTTTTTTCATCTACTTATATTATTTTAATAAAAAAATATAAATATTTTAAAGGCTTTTAGATAGCTATATATAGCCCTCCTATAATTAGAAAAAATTGACATGGGACAAATAAGGTCACTAAAAATAAAAGATGGTCTATGATTGAAGTTCATGCTAACAAGCTTGATAATTTTATAGTAGAATTTTAGTCCTTTAATTAATCATGAATATGTAGTTAGTGACTTTTTGAATTTTAAAGATTATGGATTTTAGTATTTATATTCAATTTTAGACATTTTGAACTAGTATTTATGTAATTACTTAATAATTGATGAAATTAAATCTTTTATTATATTCTATATATGATCGATTATAATTGTTGGCTTTGTATTATCATGGATCGTACATCTCGACAATATGACTATATTATGTTATATCTAATATTTTTCTAATTTTTTTTTTCCAAACCTGACTCAACCTTAATCTAGATGGCTATAGGTTGAGTTAAAATTAGTGAAGAACAGCTGCAGGTATCTATATCAATTACACCAAAATTTATCTCAATTTACTGTAATTGTAGTTGGTTACTGGTTGTAGCTCATAGCGTTATGCTACCATGACACCATGCAACAATCTCAGCTGATGCTAAGACACAAACTACAAGCACATACACACAAAAAATATTCTCCAATTTTGAGCCGATATGTAGCCCTCAAGGGATCTAGCTGGAGGCAGCTAGGACTTCATGTTAGACGACAAGTAGCCTTATGTGTCAATGTGTTTAATCATGATCCCATGCAAAAGATTCAAACTCTTTGGCTGTCTAATTTGGGAGTTCTACTACTTCTCAATGGTCATGTGCTCGGTTAGGTTGCATTGGGTCAGTAGATCCGTATGATTTGATCTAGTTGATGGCATAGTTGGATCGGGTTAGCTTGGCTTAGATTTATTCGAACTTTTTTTTTTTTGATGTCGAGGTTTACTCGAACTTGATTTTGACATTTCGGTTTGCTCACATTCCCGCTCCATTTTCTTTTCTCCATCTATTGGAACTTGGCGTGGATGTTTTCCTTGCCAAATTAGTCAAAATGGTAGAAATTTTACATCTCTTTCTCTCTCTCACTCACTCACTCAACCACCCGCACACACAGAAGGAAAGATGAGCATAATCCATTAGTTTTTATCAAGTACGATAAACATTGAGTTGGCGTACAATTTGATATTGATATTTGGGTTTGCTCATATTCTAGCTATATTTGTTTCTTTTCTCCATGTTTTGGAACCTAATGTGGGTGTTTTCCATGCCAAAGCGGTCAAATAGTAGAGCCTCTCTCTCTCTCTCTATCTCTCCCACTCTAAGAGAATCGAAGATGGGAGCATGAAATATACAATTTTGTTAAAAACTGCTAATAATGTAACCTTTTGAAACTTTTCGTATCCATACAACTAATTCTTCTTAATCTTTAGGATAATGATATTTGCAAAAAATAAATAAATAAATTGTGGAGTTCCTCGTTGAGACAATGGCTCCTGTGGCCACATCAGAATCACCAAAGTTCTAATGGGCCTTGGTCCAAGACGAGATTTATTTGTGAGCCAGATGGGCAGCCTACTCGAGCCCGAAGCCTTTTGGGTGGGCTTGGCATCAAAGTTTTTAGACCGGCAAGCTAAGCTGAGCCTGAAAAATAGGCCCGTATTAATCATGGATTGTCGGGCTGAATTCTTTTTATTTTCTTTTTTGCTTATTTTGATATATCTATATATCTAATTGATAATTATTGTTGATATGTGAACTTAAGAGGATAACAAATATATGACGGATTGTTGGCAATAGTTAATTATCCATATTTAATATTTTTTAAATATTTTTAATTATTATAGTATTCTTAGTAATTTTTAATAAAATAAAAAATAGTCATGAAGCTTGAGACTTGGCTCAATGCCCAAAGCTGAAGTAGTGAGGCTTTAGCCTAGAAGGTAGGCTTGAAGAGATGATGAGAACTAACAAGTTATGTTAAAAAGCTCAAATGGTTTAAAAAGTTTGAGGGTCTAGGTGATAGCCAATCCCTATTTTTTAGAGATAAGATAATTAACTCACAAATGGAATTAGTCCAAGAAAATAGAAACTAGTTGTTGCTAGTTATCTTAAATCCTTATTTCACACATATATTCCTTCACAGAAGAACATGGCTATCAATTCGACAAGATCTTCGAACATCCAGGTGTTTGCTAAATGTAACATATATGCTCTTCCTAGGACTATTGTATGAATTCAGTTAGCATCAGTGAGTTATGATAAAATCCTATTGGTCATCAAAGTACTTATAGCAGAATTCTAAGACTTTTATTTGTGAAATTTTTTATATATAGAAATATGCATATAAGCTAAAAAGAATTATACGTTCCATATTGATGATTTTGAATTTGATCATCGCCTTCTTGGTAGCAATAAATGAAACAAATGCAAATGGCACTATGAAAATTACTATCTTTAGTTGCTTCAGTTTATATGCCTATCTTTTGTATCTTTGCTTAACTTTAAGTCTTCAGCAAATATAAACCAAAGAAATACTAGAAGAATTTGTCTCATAAGTCTTCTTCTTTCTTTCTCTCTCTTTTTCCTAGAGAAGGAAAAAATAACTAGACTTACTCTTCTCTCTCTCTTTGGATGGCATGTGATTGTGGTGGCATTGGGATTTGTAGCATGAGAATCCTCTGAGGAGGGGAAGTGCTAGAGTTTTTAAGGAGTGCCCAAAAGTCATATGGCTTTGCTAGAGATTGGATAAGGGATAGGGGCAACAACCTTACTTCGCCACCTCCTAGCTAGAGTCTTGATGTGACTCTAAGAGAGAGGATAAGAGGTGTTAGCCCTTGTTAGGGATGCCTCTTTCTAGATGTTGCCCGCTTCTAAGAGGAGTATGTCATCTTGATGCAACAGGTTGGAAGAGTGGTAGCATCCTTCTTTGGCTACCGCCCCCACTGGGATCCTCTCTAAATGGCACCTTGGGTTAGCCTTTGGTTTGGTCTTGCTTGACTCGACTTAAACCAAATCTTATTTTCATACTATATCTCTAGCCAAATTCTTCTTTGATTAATTTTGTATCTTTCTTGGTCCAATCTGTGAGGGAATAATCAACCGAAATCTCATTCCAATTGACCTAAAGCTACATGAAGCATGCTAGATGCATTACCAGGATAAATCAATTTAGATTCTCACTCACCAATAGCTTGCCCCTTCATGTCTATTTTAGTCACATAAAAGTTAAATTTTCTGGCATAGGGATATATATGGTGGTATGAATATCACATCACTGAACCTTTGTAAGTAGAATGAAATCTTTGTGAGTAGAATGAAACCACTTTATCTCTTTGTTTTTGCACAAGTTACATCTTATAACTCAGTTTTTCATCACTCCAGCATCCTTGTATGGTCATTGATTCTATGTTGTCGAAAACTAAGCATATGATTTCATAGGCATTAGAATCCTAGATTATTTGACATCCTTTTATGAAAATAGTTTGCTTAAAAGCTTAATCATAATAATTTTATAAACAATTATTTCTAAAATCTTTGAAGTTACCACCTAGGCCTCAAAGTCTCATATATTCGATTGTGTCTCCGTTCTAATGTACATATTATGCCATTATGCACAGTGATTTAAGTCTCGATGGGATAGAGGCCATCCCGATTGTCCCATCCCATTTCTCTGAGATTTTGACATTTGAGATAGGTATAGAACCTCAAAACATGCTTCTAGCCTTCATCCCAACCATCCTGCCTTCTTTCTAGTTGGATCATGCACTGGCACGGCCGTCTTGATTGGACTTGCCCTTTTTTCCTTCGATTCATTGCTAAGAGAAAAAAGAGTAAGAAATTGATGTATTGACCTTTTTTTGCTGATATGTCACCATCGGTATCATCACCAGAAGGGAGGAGCTGAGAGGAGCATGCATCAAAGTTCGATTCCAATTATCCCACAAAGGTCGGGAGGGAGGATTGCTCGAAAAAAAGGAGGTGAGAGAGAAGGGAGGTGTTCAGATTTTTTATGAGGAACCAAGAAAGGAGGGAGGAGAGATTAGAGAGGAGCGGATAGGAAGAATGGTTGAAACTCTAGAGGCCATTTTCATCTCTCGAGTTTGGATAGTCAGACTATCGCTTGATTTACATTCTTTCGGCCTCATCCATCCGGTCATGCCCATACAACTCTTAAAGCACTCAGATTTGGACCTCTAGGATTTGTCTGTGCACGATGATTTGGCTATGCATGATGTGATTCAGGATTTGGTTATGCGTAGGTTTGGGTTGTATGTGTTGTATGGTAGAATGATTGATCTTCATGTCATGGTGATAGCATAAAAGTATGATGACAACCTAAAAGCACTCCCATATGATGATAGCCTGAGATTGATACTATAATGAAAAAAAATTCTAAAAAAAAAAATCATGCGTGGAAAGAAGAATTTACAAATAACAACAATGGGTATGCATCAAAAAAGAGTCAGAGAACTAATTTTCTTAGGATGAAACTAACACATACATTAAAAGGAGAGAAAGTTAAAAATAAAATAAGAACCTCACATGGCCAACATTCAACATGAAAGAATATTCATCTGGGATCGATATGATTTGAAATAATAATATGCTTGGAAAAAATATAGCACCTAACGTGCAATTTGATCTCCTAAGTCCACAACCTCTTATTACTTATAGGCTATATAAATATTGACACCCAGCTCTCAATCTCTTATAGCCACAATATGCATCGAGAGTCCAGAGCTTTGTTGTAAGTTTGGATGGTGATATTGTTCTTGAGCATCTCGAGCTTTACTTGAGAAGAGAGAGGAAGGGAGATTCTAGAATTCATATAGCGAAATTAATGGGCTAGCTCACGGTATTTCTACTCCTAGCTTTTGTTTCTATATTTCATGCTTACTTATCATCAAACTTGTAAATATTTTTCAATTGACAAAGTACTATTTAAGAAATTATTGCTATTATTTTTCTAACTATATTTTTTTATTACAATAGCGATATCAAAATTGCGACCGCTCTAATTAATTGTTGGTTTAAATTTATTACAACATATCATATTATTATTGTGCAAGATCCGATACCACGTGGTGCAGCAAGAAGAAAAAAATAAAATAAAAAATACAATATAAATACGTAGATCAGCCTCAAGCCTACCTCCACGGGGCGTGCAAGCTTCACTATGAGAGAATAAAATACAACCAATACAAGAGGAACTCACCACTCAATCTTTATACAAGAGTCTCTCAATAAGAAATCCCAAAACCCTCTTAAAAGCTCTCTAAAACCTCTCCTGAAGTCTTTCTACATATCCAAGACATTACCAGCTATCCAACACAATAAACGGCTCGTCAATCGAAGCTATATAGACTTCAGAATCTCAAAAATACTGTTACACTAAAAATATTGAGTCCCAATCAATTGTAGAACCATCTGTGGCCGTACGATCATGATCGGCTCACGTCAGAGCCTTTCAATCATGCACCATAGCCTTAGATCAAGTTTGATCATGCTCAAAGTCATTCTCAATCGTTCGATCATGAATGGCTTGCTCTAGAGCCATCGGATCATGCAAAATCGCCCATGGATCGTGCGTGGACCGCATGATTAATCCATGTGGCCTCCATGGACCGCCCAGCACCCTGCGATCTATGGTGGATCGTGCAGGGTGCCGCAAGGTGCTGGGCCTAGGCGCTCGTGCACGCTTGCGCATGTGCGTGTGTCTGTCGAGCCCGTCTGTGCTGTCGTTGGCCTACATCATCTCGTGCACCGTGCCATCTGCTCCAAGCTTTTTTTGCATTTATCTTCACCGTCTGGACTCTGTTTGAGCTATTTTTGAGCTCGTTGGACTCCTTCATCATCCTGAACCTCGCTGTGAGCTCAATATGGATTGAATCTCGAGATTTATTTTCTAACAATCTCCACCTCGACTCAACATTCGGCCTCCTCCTAATTCTGAGAGCCTGTGATCCATCTCGTCCCCACGTCTTGGGGCATGCCTACTGTCTCATGGATGGATAAATGTGAGAGTCGAGCCAGATTGCTCAATCCCACCTCCATCACGAGCTGTGTCCACTCTGACCAAAAATCTACTCGAGAAAGTCTTTTACGGTAATAGAAACTTTACTCTATGACGTCGCCTCTTGTCCTCCCGAGTCTCCTGTCTAGTGCCCAATCTACCTCCACCTGGAGCTCCACCTCATTCTGGGCTCCTCCTGATTTCTGAAGCTCCATCTCGTACTGAGCTCTCCACCAAGTAGTAATATTCTTTCATCCTCTTCTTTCCTTCCAGAATAATCCTATCGCCATGCAACACCTTCAGAATTCCTCCACCAGCTATCATCTTGTAGCCTCTCGAATCCAGTCTGCTCAGTGAGATAAGATTTCGTTTAAAATTGGATATGTATCGAACCTCTTTCAATCTTCTCACTACACCATCATATGACCTCCAACTGATCGTTCCGATGCCTTTGATCGTACAGCTTGATCTATCTGGCAGATAAACAGTGCCCTCACTGTTCTCTAGGAAGTCAAACTGCTCTTTTCTGTAACATACATGATAGGTGCATGCAAAATCTAAAATCTACTGTTGGAAAGAAGTAGATACTGCATCAGATATTTCCAAGATATTATCCTCAGACTTGCTACTGACCGTCATTGCAGCAGCCCTCGTCTGATCCCTGAGTTAAGGACAATCTCTGGCTAGATACCCTAACTTGTCACATCGATAACATCTGATCTTGCTCAAGTCTCTCATCTTGGACTTGGACCGCCCTCGTTGCGATCTCCTGTCGCTCTGTCTGCCTCCTCCTGCTCCTCCAAAAATTTTAAAACTGAGCTGTCGTTTGAGCTCGAAGCTAGGTTCTTTCTCTTGAGAACCTCGTTCTGGAGAATCGCTTCGGTGACCTTATCCATCTTGATGGTGCTCTTTTTCACTAGAAGAGCCATCACCAAAGACTCATATGAAGAAAAAAATGATGCTAGCAAGATCAGCGTCCTGGTCTTCTCCTCAACTTTCTCACCAATATTGAGGAGGTCCGTGAGGATCTTTTGGAAGTGGCTGAGATGCTCCTGGATGCTCTGTCCCTCAGTCATATGCAGCTGGTATAACTACCTCCAGAGGAAGAGGATGTTGGTGAGAGACTTCACCATATATAACTCCTCAAGCTTCGACCACAACATCATTGGAGAAGTCTCATCAAGCATATGGATCACCACCTCATCCGCTAGGTACAAGTGGATCATACTTACCGCCCGCATCTGGAGTCGCCTCCAATCTTGTACCTCCATAATAGTCTGCTTTTCTTCGCACAAGAGAACATATATCACCCCTTGTTGGATGAGTACGTCCTTCACCCTCACTTGCCACAAGAAAAAATTATTCTTTTCATCAAACCTGTTGATCTCCACTTTGATTGTGCTTATCTTCTTCATCTTCTATCTCGATCACCACCGCCGTAACCTATGCTCTGGTACCACCTTGCTCTGATACCAATTGTTGTGCAGGATCCGGTACCATATGGTGCAGCAGAAAAAAAAAAGAAATAAAATAAAAAATATAATACATATACGTGGATCGGCCTCAAGTTTACATCTACAGGGCGTGCAAGCTTCACTATGAGAGAATAAAATACAACCAATATAAGAGAAACTCACTATTCAATCTTTGTACAAGAGTCTCTCAATAAGAAGTCCTAAAATCTTCATAAAAGCTCTCTAAAATCTCTCTTGAAGCCTTTCTGCACCTCTAGGATGTCATCAGTTATCCAACACAATAAACGGCTCGTCAATCGGAGCTATATAGGCTCTAGAATCTTAAAAATACCGTTATACTAGGAATACTGAGTTCCAATCAATCTTAGAACCATTCGTGGCCATTCAATCATGATCGGCTCGCATCAGAATCATCCGATCATGCACTATAGTCTCAAATCAAGCCTGATCATGCTCGGAGTCATTCTCAGCCATCCGATCATGAACGGCTCACTCCAGAGCCATCGGATCGTACAAAATCGCCCGTGGACCACGTGTGGACCGCATGATCGGTCCATGCGGCCTCCATGAATTGCCCAGCACCCTGCGGTCCACGGTGGATGGCATAGGATGTTGGGCCTGGGTGCCCGCACGTGCACTGGTCCGGCACACGCTCGCACCCTCGCTGGGCCCACCCGTGTGCTGGGTTGCATGTGCCTGCGTGTGCGCACGCGTCTGTCGAGCCCGACTACACCGCCACTGGCCTCCACCAGCCTACTGTCGGCCTCCATTGCCTCGTGCACCATGTCACCTACTCCGAGCTCCTTTCGTGCGTATCTTCACCGTTTGGACTCCATTTGGACTGTTCTTGAGCTCGTTGGACTCCATTTGTCATCCTGAATCTCGTTGTAAGCTCAATGTGGATCAAATCTCGAAGCATATTTCCTAACAATTATAATGGTTAGTTCAAGTATTTTCGATCTTTTGAAATGTGTAATTATTAGATGGACTAGATCTAGAATACTAGTCCAATAGTTATCTGTTACATTGTTTCTTATCTTTAAACAATATAAAATCATATGAACATGCTTATTATCTACCGTATATGTGCTCTAAGATTTGGAATAGTATATTAGTCCATGTAATAATTTTTCTATTGAAATAGTAAGATATTAAGAATCTGATACCCAAGTCGAAGCAAATAAATAATACTTATAAAGAGAAGAGTGAACACAAACTCTTAGAAGAATAAATGGGAAGGGGATAAAAAGATTAATATAGATTTTAGAAATTATAAAAAATTTTAAACATAGAAATAGATAGATAACTAGATATAATAAATATAATACATAATTTAAATAAGTTTTATTAATTATAAAAATATTTAAAAATTATAAAAATATATTTAAAAATTATAAAAATTCTAAATATATAAATGGGTAGATAATTGGATGTATTAAATATAATAAATAATTAAAATAAATTTATTAATTATAAAAATTTTCAGAAATCATAAAAATACATCCTAAACTTAGAAAAGGGTAGATAATTAAATATAATAAATCTAATAAATAATTAAAATAAAATTTATTAATTATAAAAATATTTATAAATTATAAAAATATATTTAAAAAATTACAAAAGAATCTTGAACATAAAAATGGATAGATAACTGGATATAATAAATATAATAAATAATTAAAATAAATTTATTTACTATAATTTTTTAAAAATTATAAAATATATCCTAAACCTAGAAAAGGGTAGATAACTAGATGTAATAAATATAATAAATAACTTAAAAAATTATTAATTAAAAATATTTAAAATTATAAAAATATATTTTAAAAATTATAAAAACATCTTGAACATAGAAATGGGTAGATAACTAGATATAATAAATAAAAATAAATTTAAATAAATTTTATTAAATATAACTATTTTATAAATTATAAAATATATTTTAAAAATTATAAAAAATCTTAAACATAGAAATGGTTGGTAACTAAATATAATAAATATAATAAATAATTAAAATAAATATTATTAATTATAAACATATATTTTAGAAATTATAAGACTCTTAAACCTAGAAAAGGATAGATAATTGGAGATAATAAATGTTGGAGGAGAATTCATATAGGCCAAGAATGTGAAGAAGCTTAAGGCCCAGAATAGCCAAGCTCAGCTCCTGAAAGCTCGAAGACATGATTGACTCATGGTCGGTCTCTACTTGAGTCAAGCTACAACTGATTTTCGACCTGCATCGCATAATCGAAAGTCAACGTCGAGGAGTCATCAGCATAATTAAGTAAGTCTTACTTGGAATCAACAGTGGCCCCCTGATGGTCTGCCCACTAATGCTGGCCTCCAGAGTTGCCTGTGAATGATGCAGACCAATTGGACATCTGTTTATAGCTAGTGATTTTCAATCGAGCAAATATCAACGACGAATAAACCTCACGCTTGTCAATTAGCCCGACTCTAGATCAAGAGCCCCTTTTTCAAAAGGGGTAGTCGTGACATTTGACTCCTCTTCCATCGTATCCACCAACGACTCACTGGTAACTTCCTCAGTGGCTACCGACATCCTTCCACCGATCGATCACCGTTGATGACCCCCGAATGCTGCTAATGAGACCTCGGGTCAATCCGATCGATCCAAACATGTCGACCAACCGGACCATCTGAACAATCAAATAAAATATCCTAACAACTTTCGGAAAGTGGCGGACAGAATATTCTGACAAACATCTAGAAGGTAACCATGTGGTGCTACAGACACCTATAACTAACAACCTAGTTAGTGGATGGACAGCAAGCAGCCTACCTTGACAGTCTATAGTCTCAGGCCTAATGATCTTTAGGCTCTATCTAGAAGAAGACACGAAAAATGAGACTTCAAGGTAAACCACCACTCTACCTCTCACGCTCTTCTCTCTGTTGAATGAGATGCTAACTTAAGCATTGGAGAGTCTCCATCGAAGCCACCTCCGGTCAGAGGCTTTCTTGTAGGTCTCACCCTCGGGAGATCGACCTCGACCATCCACTCCAGCTCCTCTGGCACCGATTGAAATCTCACATAAACAATAAATATAATAAACATTAAAATAATATTATTAATTATAAAATATATTTTAAAAATTATAGAAAATCCTAAACATAGAAATGGATAGCTAACTGAATATAATAAATATTCAAATAAATATTATTAATTGTAAATATATTTAAAAATTATAAAAATATATTTAAAAAATTATAAAAAAATTCTAAACCTAGAAAAGGATAGCTAACTAGATATACCATAAAGGCATATATAATTTAAATCCAATTTCTAGTTACTTTTGATGAATTTTAGTAAATATGTAAAGTAATAAAAATAAATTTTGATTATTAATTACATAATTATTAAAAAAATAAAAAAATAATGAAAATAATGAATATAAATAATATAAATCTCCAAGTATTTTTTTAAAAATCTTAATAAATTCTAAACTATTATTTAATATGAAATAACAAAAAATATCAAAAATTATAATAAATTTAGAAAAGTATGGATATAGCTTATGTAACTTAAAATCTAATTTTTAGATACTCATAATAATTAATTTTATAATTTTTTAAAACTATATGGATCCGAATAGTAAGAAAAAGAAGGATCTGAATATTGGATGGTATTTTAAAAAAATAGAGAAGGATCGACATCAATGAAAATGTAACTACTGTGAGCTAGAAATAGAGTCATCTGATTAAAGCAACACTTGATAGATGATTTTAGTGATGTTAAAAAGTATCCAAAGATATTGTAGAGGTTCGAGTGATAATGAGGGAGCATATACAAAAAGAGAATGAGGCAAAAACATCCTCTAAAGTTTGAAAGGAAGCATATAATCGATAGATATTTCAATCATATATTCACATAGACTTGGATGATGATGATGATTATTATTTTGATCTAGATGATTTAGATTTGTGAGAGGCTATTCGGACCTCTCAACAAGATCAATAGCAATATGAGGAGGTATTGAGACAAAGAGCATAGTTTGGATGCTCTTAATTTGAGAAGGGTGGTGGCTCTAGTACAGAAAAAAAATCATATTCATATTGACAGTTTATTGATTAGAGAGGAATCAATCTATAAGAATTAAATCACCTTCAATCAAATCATTATTTAATGCATTTAGAAAGAAATCGAAGAGGAGCTCAAGAGGTCCCACCATCCATGATCTAGATCCTATAACATATCTAGATCTAGAGTCAAAGCAACTACGAATTGTAACTAAAGATAAGAAAAAAATAGGAAGGACAATTGCCAACTGATTTAAGTTTAGCTTTGTTTCAGCATGGGCAATGACAAATACATTCTTTCGATCGATGATTAGTACAGTATAAAAAGCTAGTCCAGAAATTGATCCTCTTACACCTTATGAGATACATGAACCATATTTGTAATAGCAAGTCACATATATCAAATCTTAGATTGAGAGCTGTAAAAGGGAGTGGAACACTTATGGGGTGGTATTGATGTGTGATAGCTGGTCTGGACCTACTATGAGGAGTATCATCAACTTTCTCGTCTATTATGATAGGATGGACATCTTTCATACCTCAGTTGATGCTTCAGATAAAATACATGACTCTAATTATATTTTGAGCTTGATGAGGGATGTAGTTAATGAAATTAGTGAAGAGTATATCATCCAAGTGGTCACAAATAATAGGACAAACTACATGAAGCTGGAAAGGATCTAATACTGAAGAAACATCTATATATATTGGACTCCTTGTGCAACACATTATATAGATCTGATAATGAAAGATATCAGATAGCTATCTAGGATAAAATCTATAGTAGATAATAGACAAGCAGTATCAAAATACATTTACAATCATACTTGGGTACTTACTCTTATGAGAAAATATGAATAAGAGGAGCTATTTAGGCCAAGATTGACAAAATTTGCCACTAATTACATAGTATTGAAAATCTTTCTTGATAATAAGCCTAGTTTGAGGGCTATGATGACTTCTGAGGAATAGAGGACTTCCAAATATGTAAGAACTAATAATGGATGATGTGTTGAGGATATTATATTGAGTAATAATTTTTAGGACAGGTGCTTGTAGTGCTGTAGATTGTAGAAGATACTGAGAAATTTTCTCAGATGGGCTATAGATATCCCAATATATCTACCTACAAAAAGGAGATTATAGCCGCATACTTAAATGGAGAAGAAATTATACTTAAATGGCAAAATTTGTTTGAATCTCAACTCTCACTTGTGAATATCTTTGCTGTTAAGCAATATTATCTTTATTTTTTATACAGCCTACTATTTAAATTTTAAATATTAGTATGATTATAATATTGCCTTAGATGAAGACCCTCTGATGGCTCTAAGGAATATGATATATAGGCTAGAAAGTGATCTAGACTTGGATGCAGAAGCTATATAAATAATGTAATAAAAGAGTAGATGCCTATTATAGTAGGACTGTTGGTATATTTTTGAATTATATTAATTTATTAAAATTAAATGACCTTCAATGAGAAGTCTATATTGATTGAGTAAGAAAAAATTTTTTGAGAGAGGAAAGAGAGCTTTGAAGAACAAGGAGCACATAGTTACATATCTAAAATATCACCCAGTATAAATATAGGACTATTTTTTATTATCTTTAGCTTTTTATATCTATGTATAGCTGAGAACTTAAATATTTATATACATATATATTATTTGAATGTAGAAGAGTAGTGGGTCCAATGGGGTACATCCACACCAAATCTAAAAAAAATTGCCATTTGAATCCCATCACAGACCATTTTATGAAGTTGATGCGAGCACAATTAGAGTACCTTTATTCTGATCTACATGAAAATCAGAAATCACCTAACCTCACAAAGATTGAGAGATCTAGTTTATATCTACTATAATACAAGGTTGAAGCTCAAGTATGTCAACGAGGAGAAAGAGCCCAGATAAGATGACCCATTCTAGAAGGACTTTATCCATGATATGGAAGATTCTATGCTGAGCTAGATTACAGATTAGAAAGCATGGGACCCATCAATATTGGATGAGCTAGGAGGCCCCCCCCGACCATGCAAAATATAGCACATGAGGCAAGGATATAAGATATGGATCGATAGGCAACCTCTCATTATCCTGCATTTAGAATAGAATGCAAGATACTAGTGAAGATGATGGTGGATCAAGTAGCAGGCAATCTGAAGATTTTGATCAATGATTTGATCATGAAATATTTAGTTCAAGATATCAAATAAGAATCTCTAGAGATAGCTAGTGCATTGGGATAGTAGTAGGTATAGGATATAAATCAACAAGTAAAGGCCGGTCAAAACTTGAGAGGGAGCCAAAGAGTTGCAGTTGAGAAGATCATATGAAAAGTCCAAATCAAAAGAGAAGATAACAATTGATCCATTAAAGAAAATTGATGATGTACATGTTCGAGATGGTAATAGTGAGATACCCGAGCCCTCAGATCCCAGATTGCCTAAATCATCTCATGATAATAGTGATGATGATAATGATAGCAAGAGTGATGATGGATTTGACGATCATGATGGTCAGGATGGAGAGAGTAGTGAAGTATATGGGATTGGTTCTTTATTAAAGAAGCATATTTTACTCATGCTATGTAGGACCAGGATCATGGAGCCTAACTCAAATCTAGATATCAGGATGAGAAAGAGTTGTTGGCCTATAGAAGAAGGAAAAGAAGAATTGTTGTAGGATATGTCACATAGGCTGTAAATATTTTGAATCATTTTCATGAAGAGTTGAGAATAACTGAGAAACATCAATATCCGAAATATCTGAAGTTTATGGCATGGATGGAGCAAAATATTTTGAGAACTAGGTTGGAGTTTGAGTTAGGTCATCATCATCATCCATCAAAACTAGATCCGTTAGAGCATGAGACATCAAAGTACATATTATGGCCCTTCTTTTTTTACGAATAATTCAAATGTATACTCTCAATTGTGGTATCCTGAAGAGTATTCTCATATGCAATATCCATATTTAATGGATACAATTTCGAGTCATAGTATGGTGTTGTCTCTCATTATTTTAATCAAAGATGGACAGTCTCTTATCCAATATACTATCAAGAGGATTATCCTGGATAACATTAAATACAAGATGAGCAATAAGGATAGGCTCAATATCAAAACTGGCATCATATTCAAAGTCCTGATTATAAGCAGGATCCAGATAGTTATGAGCATGATCGGCTTGCCATCTAAAATTAGTAGTAAATTTGATATTTTTTTCTTAAACTAACAAATCCATTTTATGTAATATTGAAATTAATTTATTAAATATTATTAGTATAGTTATATTTTCATATATAAGTGATAAGCTCAAGTAGTATGGATTACAATTTTTCATCAAACTTTGATATTTTTACTTTATCAAGTACTTATGCATACATCAATTATGAGAGATCATTTCTTCGTAATCAAAAAAGAATCTTCAGTAATCTAAAAGATCATATTGCATCATAGTGTCAGTATTAAATGGAACCAATCTATTATAAATATATTTTTTTAAAAATTCAAATATTTAAATAATAAATATATCAGTAAAATTTCAAGATAAATTCAAAAAAATATTATATATATATATATAAGGACATCCCAGGCATGTTTTGGGATGTCCGATCAGGATGGCCACTAGAATATGGTGGGATGGGAAGCATCCCATTCTGGATGAAAATTAAAATGCCCCCATCTCGTAAGATTTAAAATCTTGATTATGAGAATTTCATATTGGATAGCTTGATCCTCTCTCATGCATAAACCTGATAAACTACTATGCTCTCTATTAAGGATGTAGTTAAAGATATCATTGTCGATACATAAGTGCAAATTTATTGACTTCTTGACCATAATAAGGTATCTTGTCCTTTCAAGTTGAGAAACCATGTACAAGTTGTGTACCTCATTCACACCTTTATATATGACAATGTTTTATAAGGTAAATTGTTAGTATATTGTTTAGTATGATTATACACAGGTGAGAGTGTGAGGTCTCATCTTGACGAAAGAAAAGCCCTACAAAATCACTATTTATCTCAGCAGCCTTATGGGTAAGATATACAACCTCATCGATAGCTATAAATGCATTTTAAGTATCCAAAAGATATCTAATCCTCGTGAAAGATGATTCTTCCACTACATAAACTCCTTCAAGTACCTATGGTTCCTTGTCCAGCCCTATGGTTGATACGTGATATTTACTTTTTGTATGATCATGGAAGCAAAAAAAATCATGCATTAATCCATACAATATTTACCATTTACATGTAAATGGCTTTTACCACTCTAACAAATTGTTCATTGACATAAAGCTAAGTTTGGCTTACATCTAATATTTTCATCTTTTAGGGGCTTCTTCATGAAAATATGTATATTCAGCTTAAACTTGTATAACGTAACGGTAATTTTTTTTTTTGATTTTTTACACCGTGTAGGGGTTTATGTTGAAAAAAAATGCAGGATTAACATCTGCAGACGCTTAGCCGACATTTCTACCAAAAAAAAAAAAACGCTTAGCCGACACTAGTTTAAACCCAAAACTTTGACATTTAAGCCCCTATCATACACACATATTAACAAAGAGAATAATATCCTACGTCTGCACCCTGTTATAGGACAGCGCCTTTGACCGTCCAAGATCCATGGCGGCGGAAAACCCCCGGTGAATGGACCGGCGGCCGCCTCTCCCCCCTTCCGCCGCCGTCTCTGTTGCCGTCGCCGACGTCCTCCACCCAAACCCCAACCCCTTCTACCCGCCGCAGCCGCCACCCGCCTTCCGCCGCCTCTCCATCCACCACCCCTCCCTCCGCCCCCTCCCCTCCCTCCGCTCCCTCCCCACGCTCCTCCAAGCCCACGCCCACCTCCTCGTCTCCGGCCTCCTCCGCCATCCCCTCGCCGCCGGCCTCCTCCTCCGCGCCTCCGCCGCCGCCACCCCTCTTCCCCACACCCTCCTCCTCTTCCGCCACCTCCCCACCCCCGACCCCTTCTGCGCCAACACCATCATCCGAGCCCTCTCCCTCTCCCCCGACCCCCTCCTCGCGCTTCCATTCTTCTTCGCCAACCTCCGCTCCGGCTTCGCCCCCAACTCCTTCTCCTTCCCTCCTCTCCTCGCCGCCTGCGCCCGCGCCACCTCCCTCCACGCTGGGGAGAAGTGCTACGCCCAGGCCCTCAAGCGTGGCGTCGACGCGGTCCTTCACGTCCGCAATTCCCTCATCCACGTGTACTGCTGCTGCGGTCTTTTGGAATGCGCCCGCGTCCTGTTCGACGAGATGCCCCACCGAGATGTGATCTCATGGAACTCCATGATCGGTGGCTATGCGGAAGCTGGTGGCCATGACGCTGCTCGCAAGTTGTTCGACACGATGCCGGAGAGCAATGTGGTGTCTTGGAATGTTATGATCAATGGGTATTTGAAGGGAAAAAGTCCGGAATGTGGGTTGGAGCTCTTTAGGGAGATGGGGGAGAAGGGGCCGAGGGGAACTGTGAATACGATGGTGAGTGTTGTCACGTCGTGCGGGAGACTGGGCCTCCTTAAAGAGGGGAGGTCTGTGCACGGTTACTATATCAAGAACTTTGAGGAGAATTTGATATTTGGGACGGCACTAGTGGATATGTACTGCACGTGCTGGAAGGTGGATGTTGCAAAGAGGGTGTTTGATAGGATGTCTGTGAGGAATTTAGTGTGTTGGAATGCGATGGTTACCGGGCATTGTATTTTTGGGAATCCAAAAGATGGGCTAGCTTTGTTCCACGAGATGGTTGGAAGAGGTGGGCATCTTGTTTCTTGCTTGCATGATTACTTTGTCATGGAAATATATTGATTCTGATGAACTTATGAGTATGACTTTAACACTATTGCATGCCAGTCATTTTCTGCAGCATTCCTTGTACACAAGAATTACATGTTTAGCTAATTTCCAGGCTTCCTAGTCTTACAATTTTCATTGTCTATGTTAATAAAAAGATGAAGACAAGACTACTTTGTATGTTCAATCATCATTAACTGAATGAATTGGAATATAAATAGAAAAAAAAAAGAGAGACAAAAGAATAATGATTTCTATGCATAATTGGTTTTGTATAGGACGTTTGGTATAGGTGGGAAATGTATTGTTTTATCATGGGATCTTGGCAATTGGTTGCCAAGGAATCACACTAGCTGTGAATGTTATCTGTATTAACTTAGGTGTAGCCTTACTAGAGAGTAACTGTGTGATATTGCAATAGAATGCTTAATGAACCACTGGGTCTTTGAACACCTTATTTTGTCATTTGTGTAGCATCATTTTTTATATTTTCAATTTGAGCTTTAGTATTCACTTTCTTGATGTTATTTTTCTTCTAGGGGAAGGTTTTGAAGATGGTGGAACAAATGATGGCTTAGAGAATGAACTGACTAGGGTCTCACCAGATGAGATTACCTTTGCTGGAGTCCTATGTGCTTGTGCCCGTGCTGGTCTGTTGGCTGAGGGGAAGAAATACTTCAATGAAATGACAAGGTTGTATAAGCTTACACCTAATTTCGCTCATTTTTGGTGCATGGCTAACCTCTATGGCAGTCTTGGCCTTGTTCAAGAAGCGGTAGAAGTGTTAAGAAGCATTCCAGAAGAAACAGGATCACGGGTGCTGGGTGCTTTGCTTGGGTTGTGTCGGTTTTGTGGAGGCTTGGAGTTGGGTGAAAACATAGCAAAACGATTAATAGAGTTGGAACCTTCTAATGGTTTTCACTATGCTTTGGCATGTAACATATATGTGGCAGCTGGTAAATGGGGAGATGTTCATAAGATGAAGCAGATGCTCAAGGAAAGAGGGTTGAGATTAATCCCTGGTCATAGGCTTGTTGATCTAAATGAGATTGTTCACAATTTGAAAGTTGGAGAAAGGTCACAACAGGAGATGGAGGAGATCTATATGCTGATAAATGACTTGACTTCAAGGTTAAGGTTAACAAGTGGTACAGTAGATTCGACTGAAAGTAGTCAGAAGTAGTCCATTACAATGACAAGTGCTTATTGTTTGGTTTCATTACCATCTTCCCAGCTTGTAAGAATTGGTTTTTCATCGGCGTTGCCAATGCTTACATAACAAGTAATCCAAGAAGCAGATTCTTTATTTATGTCTGCTTGATCATAGGGTATGTGGTCTCATACTTCTATCAGAAAATTTCAGGAGAGTTTTGGTCGTAGACTACAATTTTGTTTCAGATTCAGTCAAGCAGCCCATATCATTTAACCAATTTATTGTCTCGGAATGGCTGAAAAAGGTTGTTCTGCTTTTTATATATCAATATAAAGTTCAGCTGAGAAAATTTTGTCAAAGCAGTGAAAATAACAGTCTGAGGAAACGATTTTTCATGTCAAGGAAACAGTTGA